>NC_045442.1:97484382-97646510 GCF_002776525.5 Piliocolobus tephrosceles
CTGCCCCTAGTGGGGGATGTCTCCCAGTTAGGCTACTCAGGGGTCAGGGACCCACTTGAGCAGGCAGCCTGCTCCTTCTCAGATCTCAACCTCCGTGTTGGGAAATCCACTGCTCTCTTCAAAGCTGTCAGACAGAGTCGTTCGCGTCTGCACAGGCTTCTGCTCCTTTAGCTGAGCCCTGTCCCCAGAGGCGGAGTCTACAGAGGCAGGCAGGTTTCCTTGAGCTGCTGTGAGCTCCACCCAGTTCGAGCTTCCCAGCGGCTTTATTTACCTCCTTAAGCCTCAGCGATGGCAGGCGCCCCTCCCCCAGCCTTGCTGCTGCCTTGCGGTTAGATTGCCGCAGACTGCTGTGTTAGCAAGGAGGGAGGCTCCGTGGGCGTGGGACCCTCCCGGCCAGGTGTGGGATATATTCTCCGGTGTGCCGGTGTTACAGCGCAGTATCGGGGTGGGAGTTACCCGATTTTCCAGGTGTAGTGTGTCTCAGTTCCCCTGGCTAGGAAAAGGGACTCCCTTCCCCCTCGCACTTCCCAGGTGAGGCGATGCCTCGCCCTGCTTCAGCTCTTGCTGGTCAGGCTGCAGCAGCTGACCCGCATGGATTGTCCGGCACTCCTGAGTGAGATGACCCCAGTACCTCAGTTGAAAATGCAGAAATCACCGGCCTTCTGTGTCGCTCGCGCTGGGAGATGGAGACTGGAGCTGTTCCTATTCGGCAATCTTGCTCCGCCCCAGAAAAGTAAAAAATATTAACCGAGCATGGTGGCACTCACCTGTGGTCCCAGCTACTTGGGAGGCTGACAGGGGAGGATCACTTGAGCCCAGGAGATCAAGGCTGCAGTGAGCCGTGATTGCACCACTGCATTCCTGTGTGGGCAACAGAGCGAGACCCTTTCTCTCTAAAAAAATTAAAAGAAGAGAAGAAATGTTTTCAGCTATTTATACAGCTCCCCAAGGCAAGGTTGAGATGATAATTGGAGCAAAGCCACCTGAACACCTGTCTTTGTTCTAAACCATAGGGTGGTGTGGAGGGCTGACAGACTGTGGTGGCCGAGTGGGGCCCTGTCTCATTTCGTGGAGCAGGTGCTATGTTGTAAGTTTCCCACTCCTGCTATTTTCTCAGTTTTCTCTGCTCTCAGAGCCCAGGCTGCTCCCAGGGCAGGAGCAGCTGCTGCCAGCTTCTGTGCCAGGGCCTGGGAATTCCTTCCTAGCAGGGGGACTCACGGTGGAACGCACATCCTTGTTCCCTCCTTCCTCTCCTGCTGGCTGGCCCCTCGGCGGGACAGGCCACCATAGGGTGATGGAAAGAGGCAGTCCTACCTGGGGAGCAGAGCACAGATTGTTTCGACTGACTCATGCCTACTGCAGAGGCCACCAGAGTGTTAGCATTGGGTCAACCCCAGGAATTCAGAAACAAACGTGATCTTCCCTCCTGGTAGGCCCAGGATGTGACTGGGAGTGTGGCGATGAAGAGATGATGCACCCACTGACTCACACTGTCCTTTCTGACAATGACACTGAGGGACTGAGGATGGAGAACCCCTTGGTGAAGGCCACCATGCTTACTAGCTTTGCACCCTCCCTGCAGCAATCAGGATGGGTTTTTGCTTTGAAATGATATTTGGTGCATCTTTGAAAATGCTGGATACCAGCCCCGCACTTAATTCATTCTCTCCTTCACTGTTTCCTTAAACACACACTGAGGGTCTTCCATGAATAAGGTCATCATGGTGTGGGTGGCACTGGGCACACTCACGTGGGGGGTTGGCATCACTGTCAGGTAGACCAGGGACAGAGGCCAGGACCAGATGGCTGGAGGAGAAGATGTCAGTCGTGGAGGCTGCCTGACTGCTGAGAAGCAGCTCGGTGACCGTGGAGTGGTGGCCAGGTGGATAGGGGCTCAGGTCAGCTACACTTTCTTAAAAAAAAATGTTTTATCTTTGCCGGTATCTTGAAAAAACACTTTAAAATGTGTATCTTTCCCCTATTTGAATATATGCTCCACAAAATGAATAATTTCTTCTTTCTCTTTTTCCAAGAGACAGGGCTTCACTCTGTTGCCCAGGCTGGTGTGTGGTGGTGTGATCACAGCTCACCGCAGCCTCAACCTCCCGAGCTCAAGTGATCCTCTCACCTCAGCTTCCATAGTGAGACTACACGTATGCACACCACACCTGGCCTTTCTTTTTTTTTCTTTTTTTTTGAGACAGGATTTCATTACGTTGCCTGGCTGGCTTCAAACTCCTGTCCTTAAGTGATCCACCCACCTCAGCCTCCTGGGGAGCTGGGATTACAGGCATACACCACTGCACGCAGCCATAATTTCTTACATACTTACTATATGCCATTCAACTCTCAGAACAACTCTATAAGGCAAGTGTTATTCTCTTCATTTTGAAGATGAAGGTACTGAGCCTTAGAAAGGTTAATTTTCCTGACCGGGCACGGTGGCTCACGCCTGTAATCCCAGCACTTTGGGAGGCCAAGGCAGGTGGATCACCTGAGGTCAGGAGTTCAAGACCAGCCTGGCCAACATGGTGAAACATACAAAATAACAAAAATACAAGATTTAGCTGGGCCTCATGGCGGGTGCCTGTAATCCCAGCTCCTCAGGAAGCTGAGGTGGAATAATCGCTTGAACCTGGGAACTGGAGGTCGCAGTGAGTGAAGATCACACCATTGCATTCCTGCCTGGGTGATAGAGCGAGACTCTGTCTCAAAAAAAAAAAAAAAAAAGTTAATTTTCCCAAGGTCACATTCATTACTTTACATGATGGAAGTAGGATTTGAGCCCAAGTCTTCTGAATGCACAGCTCAAAATGCAATCCACAGAGCATGCCTGAGTGCAGTTATGGCAGGTGTCAGTCAAGACTCTCTCATTGGATGGGTTGTGCATGGCTGTATGTGTCAAGTTGGCAGGTAGGGGAATGGAATTAGGAATTGTTTTCATTTGTGGCAGGGCCCAATGAGCAAGAAAGATAGTTTGCAAGAATGTGGTAGGATGTCAGGCCAGACTGAACGGGGCTCCAGTTCCAATAGAAACACAGAATAATAGGCAGGAAACAGAGAGGACACATGGTTGTAACAATTCAGGTGGCCTGATTATGAAGGTGGGCGGGAAAATATCGTCCCGCACGTACAGGCAAAGATGATTTGAAATATTTCATTATTCACATACTTACAGCCCAATACATAAGAGTGGACACTAGATTTAGCCTCAAATCAAATTCCCAGGGAGGTTTGCTAGCCAGGAGTTATATACTAACCTTTTAATTACTGGACACTGGGAGTAAGGGGCAAGGTGAGGGGTATTGGGGTATAAGTGTCAAGTCCTGCTATTAGGACTGCCCACACTCATGCCTGGCACGAGTGGCACGAAGGCCTTATCATTCTGCTGTGTCCTAGCAGCCACACCTGTGCCTTATATAATAATACCAGCTCTCAGCCAGGCATGGTGGTTCATGCCTGTAATCTCAGCACTTTGGGAGGTGGAGATGGGTGGATCATTTGAGGTCAGGAGTTTGAGAACAGCCTGGCCAACCTGGTGAAATCCCATCTCCACTAAAAGTACAAAAAATTTTAACAGGGTGTGGTGGTGCGTGCCTGTAACCTCAGCTACTTGGGAGGCTAAGTCAGGAGAATCACTTGAACCCAGGAAGTGGAGGTTGCAGTGAGCCGAGATTGCACCACTGCACTCCAGTCTGTGCAACAGAGTGAGACTCCATCTCGAAAAAACAAAAAAGTAAAAAAATAAGCTCTCCAAGAGGAAGCTCATTTCAATTGCAGCACAGTCTTGGTGAGACCAAGGCAGCCAGTGCCTTTTATCCCCTGGCAAAAATGAGGTGGCCCTGGGCAGAGGCCTACTTCTAGGAGGAAGGCAGGTACCAGCTGCCCCATGAGGTGGGGAAGGAGGGCTGGACAGAGGCACTGCTAGTTGCCATAAACACCTTCAACTCTTTCTCCAGCGTTTACTACACTTTTCACATTCACGCCAGAAACTGAGTGCTTCTAGTCTTTGACTTCTAGGAACTTCAGTTCTGAGTCAAGTACCTACCAGGATATGCATTTACATAGTGCTTGCAATAGTAGGCAATAATATCCAGCTGCCCTAACTGCCACCGATATAAAGTAGATTAGAGTGGGGTGCTGTGGTTCATGCTCATAATCCCAGGTACTTGGGAGGCTGAGGTAGGAAGATCACTTGAGCCTAGGAGTTGAAGGCTGTAATGAGCCATGGTAGTGTCCCTGTACTCCAGCCTGGGTCACAGAGCAAGACCCTTTCTCTAAAAGAAATAAATAAATAGATAAATAAATAAATAAATAGTGGATTAAATAAGAGAGAAGTTTATTTCTCCATGTCATGTCCAGGCTGATAGGGTGGCTTCACCACGTTGAGAACCCAGGATCTTCCCGTCTAGGGGCTCTGCCATCCCTAAAGTATTCATCATTCTTATTTGTACTGTCCAAGATGGTTGACCACCCAGTCTGCGTATCAGCTCTCAGGAGGGGTGGAAAGAGAAAGAGGAGGGCATGCCTGTCCCTTTTAATGACATGATCCTGTAGGAGAATTAGTCACTTCTGTCATATCACATTAAACAGAACTTAGTCACATGGTCACTCCCAGCTGCCAGGAGGCTGGGAAATGTACTCTTCATTCTACAATGGTCCATGCAGTCAAAAAATGGGCATTCTCTTAGGTAAAGGAGGAGATATTGGGGGACAACTGGCAGTCTCCATCACAGTACCCCATTTTGGCTGCTCAAACATCCACATGCATATTCTTCTTCCTTTATAGACCACAGCCAGCCCTTCCCCAAGGGAGACCATCCTGAAGTCCCAGGGAGTTACTGCACCCAGCTCCAAGCCTAGGACCTCTGGGTGATGTACAGTCATCTCCGTTATGTCTACATGAGCTTCCTCTACACAGTATCAACAAGTCATCTGTTTCCTCCTTATACTCAACACATAATGGTAGTGCAGGGTCAGGTTAATGACCAATAAACACTCCCATTCAAAAAAGGGAAGAATGGGAAACATACAATAGCAATTGATCCACAACAATGATAAAATTCTGCTAGGAAGAAATAGCAACTGGTACCTGGTCATGCAGTTATTTCTTTGGAAAGCACTCTGGTAGTTCCTGAAGTTCCTGGTAGTGTCCTTGACACATTCACAGAGCAGAGAGGCAAACTCGCTTTGAAATGTTACATGCCTTACTCTCAGGTGGTGTTATTTCAGGTTTCTTTGACAGCAGAGAAACTGACCTCCCAAGTAATACAAGGCTTTTAAAAGTTTCTTCAAAGACACCATCACTTAGAGAGATTAATTTATAGCATTTTCACCCACCAGCGCTTTTCTGTTGCACGTGAGAGAAACTCAAGTCAAGGGGAATGTAGTGATTCCCAAACTATGGAAAGGCAAAGTTGGATCTGGGCCTCAGGAATGATGGAATTGGACCTGGGCAATCATGGAATTTTCTGGTTTGCTTATTTCTGTGGCTCTCAGGGCCAGCATCCTTTTTGGTACTATAGGCCTGCTTCCTCTAAAAGTGGCAGGAACGTGCTTGTCAGCAGCTCTCAGACTGCAGTACACACCATAGTGATTCATTTCTTAGCTCAAAGTCAAAAATTCCCAGGGCAGGGCTCTGATTGGTTGACTTGGGTCACATGCAGGCTGAGTGCTGTGATTGACAGCAGCCACTAGAAGCATGCAGAGGAGTGAGAAGGAAGAGCATTTCCCAGAAGCAGCAGGAGAAGGAAGGCTGGACGAACACCCAGGGAAGTTTCTCTTAGGGACCTGGGGGAAGGGGGCGCCACTGAGGACTGAATTTAAGACTTTTGCTTCCCGACACAATACACTTCCTCCATCCACCTTTTCTTCTGCTGTTTGGCTTAGTTGATTTTTATTTTCACATCAGTGACATCTGATGCAGTTAATTTTGGTTGGATCTGAGCTGTCGCATTCCAAGTTCAGCAAGGATATACAAGTGTCAGCGCATAATCCTTCTCCGTCTTGTGAACCAGTTAACACTGCAAACAGGCAGAGCCATTAACATGCTGACTTTCTTTCCCAACAACATAATCCTCTGGCAGCCTGACTTCACTGATTGATAGTCGACCTAATAAGGCTGATCTGGATAAGCTTCCCTGGTCTCCAAGGACATCATTTTAACTGTGGGGATTTCAAAAAAAATTCTGTTAAAGTAAGTTTAATATCTTTCCAGAAATATACTTTTGAACCATCTTGCTGGGCTTGGCTAAGAGGAACAGCTCCTGTCACAGACAGTGTAGAAATATTAATATAATCAAAAGCCTCAGAGCCCTCTCAGTGATCTGGAGACCTTCATGGCAAAGGAAAGATTCAGTGGGTTAATTCAAACATCCAGGAGGCTAACCAGGAAAACAAGCAATAAAACCTGAGACAGAAGAAAGGAAGCTAGCTAACAATAAAAAATGGCAGGAAGATTCCCAGCCCATCTGTAACCCATTAGAATGCTGGGAACCATTTTCCAGGGTATTTTTTCCGGTCGTGTTTTCAGCTTCTGTGTTTGTTACGGAGAACCCATTTGGGAACAAGAACAGTGCAGTTGAATAGATGAACTTCTAGGAGTGACAGGCCCTGGGAGTTTCTTTGAAGGGTCTGTCTGGTATTATTAGTAAAATTGCAGATAAGAACAACTGACTAGTAACGTGTATGGGCCCTAAAACCAGCTTCATTGAACTGATTTTTAAAAGATGAAGTCTGTTTAAGATTAAACATGAAGCTTTGAGATGAACTAGTGAAATACATTTTCTGTGTGTGTGTGTGTGTGTGTGTGTGACACCCTCTAATTCTTGTCCCATTGATAGGCAAAAGTGCTAAATAGTCTACATTTTAGTTAACGGTATGGGAAAAAATTATTTACGTTTCTATGAGAGTGTGTGTGCAGAAATAACTTACATTTTGACAGGTAGATTCCACAATTCCCGACCTAAAAACAGAGGATTAAATATGCTAGCTGAGACTGTTTCTATGGAATTCATCCAAGTCCCTTAACTATGGTAGAATTCAACTAGATCACTAAGGAATACTGGATGAAGACTGCGTTGCATAACTTATATGATATAACTGATTTAGATCATATTGTCTAAATTTTAAAAATGGAGTTATAATTCTTTTAAGTAAAACAAAATCCATCTTGAAAAAAAGTTTAGTTCTGGGCAATGACATGAAGCAACCCGCCTTTAAGAAAAATGTGAAGAAATGACTTCATATTCCTGTATAAAAACCATGAGCCCATTTAAATAGGTTTTAAGACATGTCTTCTGGGAGAAAAAGCGATGTGTGTGGTCATTTTAAACACACACATTTAAAACAGAAAGATCTAGAGCCGGGCCGGGTGGCTCACACCTGTAATCTCAGCACTTTGGGAGACCAAGGCTGGTGGATCACTTGAGGTCAAGAGTTTGAGACCACCCTGGCCAACATGGTGAAACCCTGTCTCTACTTAAAATACAAAAATTAACCGGGCGTGTTGGCAGGCGCCTATAATCCCAGCTACTCAGGAGGCTGAGGCAGGAGAATCATTTGAACTTGGGAAAGGGAGGTTGCAGTGAGCTGAGGTTGCACCATTGCACTCAAGCCTGTGCAACAGAGAGAGACCCTATCTCAAAAAATTAAAAAAAAGAATCAGAAAGATTTTGGAATGACTTTGAAGCCTGCAAAGTTTGATATAAGAAAAGAGAGAGAGAGCATGTGAATGTGTGTGTGTGCATGTGTGTGTGCACGTGCATGTGTGTTATACATCCTTTCCCAAGGAATAGACAGCATGCCGAGTCCATTTCCTCTCCCTTGTCCCCCACATTCCGATGTCTTGACTAGGGAAAAAGACCTCCACAGGCTGCAGTAGGAGGAGCACAAGCTTTTGACTCTGACCTTCTGTTCAACTTTGGGACATTCTTTGACAAGACTGCATGCTCCTCCTTAAGGGGGGTGAGTCACTTAGCCATTCTGAACGCCCTCTCCTCACCTGTAAAATGGGAGAATTCCAGGCTTCTTGGGAAGATAAGATGAGGAAATGCGTGACAAGTCTTTGGCCGTGAAGAGTTTTCTTAAGTGTTCTTGTTCTTGTTACCATGACTCCTGTGAGTTAGAATTGCATCTGGATTCAGGACTCTGCTGCCTTCAGGGATCTGGCCACAGACCTTTCTGTGTCAATTCTCAGCCAGGAAGACCTCTCTCTGTCTCCTACCGAGGTCCAGATCTGCAACCGTCCCACGGCATGTGGGGATTGTGAAGAGATGGCATAGAGTTTGTTTCATCCTAGCTATTCCCATCCAACTCTGTTTGATCGGGAACAGTCTCTCCTCATGCCACCTGTCAGGGGAATGCCTTTGCCAGAGAAGAGGGTCTGCTCCCTGCTTCCACACACACTGGCCCATCAGCTGTTTCTCATTTTCCTCACCTGCAGGGCTTTAGGCCAGGCTCACCAAGGACTGGCGCAACCAAAGTGAGAAGAGAATAAAAGCATCTGGTCTTGGGAAAGTCCCTTGTCTCGACATCAGGGTGATGTCACTCCCTGTGCTGCCAGCCTCGTCCTTGCCCTCCCTTCTAGGGCGCCGGCTGCTGACACCATCAGCTTCTTTCTGGCCTTCTTTGCTCTGCTGCTGCAATCCCTGACAGCCTTCACTTAGACTCTGAGTTTCTTGCCTTGACCTGAATTTTGTTACTTCCATCTTGAATGTTACTGGCTTGTTTAGTCTCGGAAACTATTGCTGCCTGGTTCTCTTTTGTCAGCCCTTTCTCCATTCAGAGAGAGCAAGTTGGGGTGCACCAGTTGAAATATCATGAGTACCGTATGGAAGGACCCTGAGCTTTGCAGTTCTGTGGACCTGAGTTTGAATTCTAGTGCAGCCACTTACTTGCCCCAGGGCATTAGATACGTTACTTTAATACTTCTGAGCCTAGCTTTTTCATAGGTAAAGCTATGCAAAGACATGGAATCAACCCAAATGCCCATCAATGATAGACTAGATCGAGAAAACATGGTACATATACACCATGGAATACTATGAAGCCATAAAAAGGCACAAGATCATGTCCTTTGCCAGGACATGGGTGGAGCTGGAAGCCGTTCTCTTCAGCAAACTAACACGGGAACAGAAAACCAAACACCACATGTTCTCACTTATAAGTGGGAGCTGAATGATGAGAACACATGGACACATGGTGGGGAACATCACACACTGGGGCCTGTCAGTGGGGTATTGTGGAGAGGGAGCACATCAGGAAGAATAGCTAGGGAATGCTGGGCTTAATACCTAGGTGATGGGTTGATCTATGCAGCAAAGCACTATGGCACACTTTTCTTTTTTCAAACCTACATAATAAACCTGCACAGCCTGCACATGTACCCCTGAACTTAAAATTTAAAGAAAGAAATCCTTTCATAGGTGCTACTTGCTTGTGATGAGGGGAACAACATACAGCCATACCTGAGCATCAGGTGTGTATAAGTCAGGGTTCCCCAGAGAAACAGAACCAATAGGATAGAGGGACGGATGGATGGATAGGTAGATAGGTAGGTAGATAGATAGATTTATTATAAGGAGTTGTCTCATGCAATTATGAAGACTGAGAAGTCCCAAGACCAGCAATATGAAGTCCTGAGAACCAGGGTGGAAATTTCAGTGTGAGTCCAAAGGCTTGCAAGAGGAGAGCTGGCAGTATAAATTCTAGTTCAAGTATGAAGGCTTGAGAACCAGGAGAGTCAATGATGTAGGTTCTAGTCCAAGCCAGAGGGCAGGAGAAGACCGATGAATCAGCTTAAGACCTTCAGGCAGAGACAGTGAATTCTCTCCTGTTCAGCATTTTGTTCTATTCAGGCCTTCAACTGACTGGATGAGGCCCATCCATATTAGATGCTTTACTTAGTCTATTGATTCAAATGTCAATCTCATCCAGAAACTCCCTCACAGACACACCCAGAATAATGTCCACCCAAATATCTGGGGACCCCCATAGCCCAGTCAAGTTGACATCTAAAATGAACCACTAAAAGCAGATTAGATCACTCATTGAGAAAATGTCCTAAGAGGCCCGAATCTGCAAATCAACAGTAAAAAGATAACTGTGATGTTATCCAAGTAAAATCAAGATTTGTATAATGGCTATTGCTGTTCAGATGGAAAGTGCCACCGTTGTCTGAATGTCCCATTCATGGAGAGAATCTGTTTCTGTTTCTCTAAAGCCACCCTTAGATTATGACCCAGGAATCTGGCTTGAGCACCCTGGTGAATGTCACTATAGGACCAATGTGGTGGGTGTGGATGGGGAGCCATTTTTCAAGGCCCAGAAGTCCCATCAATGAGCCACAGAGTACAATGGAAGCAGATGCTAAAGCCAAGTATTAGGAAGGTATCAGGCATGCTTAGCTGTTTCTTTTCTTTTTAGTTTCTTCTTTACAATTGTATCTTGGGCATGGTGGCTTGCACCTGTAATCCCATCTACTTGGGAGGCTGAGACAGGAGGATTGCTGACGCCAAGAGTTAGAGACCAGCCTGGGCAACATAGCGAGACTCTGTCTCCAAAAACAAACAAATAAATAAATAGAAAGAATTAGCTGGGTGTGGTTGCACTTGCCTGTAGTCCCAGCTACTTGGGAGGCTGAGATAGGAGGATTGCTGAGGCCAGGAGATGGAGACCAGCCTGAGCAATATAGCAAGACTCTGTCTCCAAAAACAAACAAATAAATAGATAAAATTGGCTGGGTGTGATTGCACTTGCCTGTAGTCCCAGCTACTTGGGAGGAAGAAAAATCGGGAGGGGGGAGGGATTGCATTGGGGAGTTATACCTGATATAAATGATGAATTGATGGGTGCTGACGAGTTGATGGGTGCAGCACACCAACATGGCACAGGTATACATATGTAACAAACCTGCACGTTATGCATATGTACCCTAGAACTTAAAGTATAATAAAAAATAAAATAAAATAAAATAAAAAATAAAAATAATTAAAAAAAAAGAAAAATCAAGATTTCCAGCTTCTGTAAGTAAGACTTTCTGTCACCTAGTAGCAGTTCCCCCAAGTTCTTACAGAGCTTCCTTAGAGTTACATGGTTGTGGGGTCATACTGAGCTATCCAATCCTATTTATTGACAGAGACCTCATATTCTTTCCTTAAACAGGGTATGATTATTTGAGACCTTGTTCTTTTTTTTCCTACCTCTGCACTCCTAGAAATGGGATTTAGATTGTATACTACAATTGATTAGAAAGAACCCTGTTCAGTCAAGCATTTAATATTGAGTTATTACCCAAGCCTGACTCTTAGAAATAGACATTGATCCTGCCTCTGAACGTGGCACTTGGTAAAATAGTGGCATTTTCTGTTTAGAGAAAGGCAGGCAATGTTTTCCAGTCCATTGTATCTCAATGGCACAGAACCCTCATTAAGCATGGGGTCTCGCTATATTGCCCAGGCTGGAGAGTCTACCACCCAGTCCTAAGAAATAAAAGGTGATGTCCAGAAGCCCACTTCTCATGATCATCTCTTTCAAAATTAACACTGATAAAGGTCTCCAAAAGCTTTCAAGACAACGTCACAACAAAGATGAATGCCAGCAGTACCCTGTTAAGTATACCCATTAATCATTATTTTTAGAATGTTTTCAACAAGAAACTTTTTTTTTTTATAGTTTGCCTTGGAGCAAAGCTATTTGGTGTGAAAAACTATTTGAGTGAAAGGAGATGCTATTAGCCCTCTCTCTCCCACAGATGTAGCCTAGGCTGCTAAGGGAATTCAGCACGTCTTAGAACACAGGCTAAGAAACCGGCTCTCTCTGCATTGGTTGGGTGAGCCCTGGTATTGCACCAGATTCATTAAAAGGCATTTAATGGGCAGCCACCTGTGTACAGTGCTTTGTACAACACAGCCACTTAGGAGGCAGAGAAGTATTTGCTCTCTGGGAATGTATATTTTGTTTTACCACTTTTGAAAATCTAGCAGAAGGTGAAGCTTATACTCCACTGGGAAGGTAGACTGGAGTAAGATTAGCATTGCCAGATAGTGACATGCAGGAATATTCTGTTTCCATGTTCCCCATTTGTGTTCTTGTCAAGCTATATAATTAAGTCATATTTTGACTTAGGATACCAGTACGTAAAAATATGTGGATATGGATATGTGTCTATGTGTGTGTGTGCATGGCAACTTACCTGAGCCTGTGCGTGTACACCAGTCATGACGTACTTATTACTTCTCAGCTCTGGAAATTTACCAAGTGATTATCTGCCATACTCCTCATTAAGCTCTGCAGATCTTACACAACACGACGCGTGGCCATGAACCTGCAAAGCAGGTCTCTGAATCTGGGGGATGGTTTCCATTACGATGGATCACGCTTGTTCTTGAATGTCCACATCCTCTCCTTTCCCTGTTGGTATATTCTCTTCTCTAATTCCCAGTTTTGAACTTTGGGCTACCACTGCCGTGGGTTGGGCCTGTGACCTAGCAGGAAGCATAGCTGAAGTTCCTGGATGACTCAGGACTTTCCTCCAGATGCAGATCATCTCTGCGTCCTCTGGGCGTTGGGCCTCACGGTGGCGGTCAGGTCTGCCTGCTGTCTGTTTATATCTTAAAAAAAATTTATTATTTCATTATGTTTAATTTTTATGGGTACATAGTAGACGTAGACATTTCTGAGGCACATGAGATGTTTTGATACAAGCATGCAGTGTGAAATAAGCACGTCATGGAGAATGGGTTATCCATCCTCTCAAGCATTTATCCTTTGAGTTACAAACAATCCAATCATACTCTTAAGTCAAACTTGTCCAACCCAGGGCTGCACGTGGCCTGGAATGGCTTTGAATGATGCCCAACACAAATTCATAAAGTTTCTTAAAACATTATGAGATTGTTTTAGGATTTTTTTTTTTTTTTTAGCTCATCAGTGATCATTAGTGTTCATGGATTTTATGTGTGGCCCAAGACAATTCCTCTTCCAATGTGGCCCAGGGAAGCCAAAAGATTGAACACCCCTGCCAAGTTATTTTAAACTGTACAATTAAGCTATTATTGACAACAGTCATCCTGCTGTCCTCTCAAAGCGTGGGTCTCATTCATTCTTTCTAAATCCTTTCTTTTGTTCTCATTAACCACCCCTGGCCACTATATCTTAAACCCTCAAGCCCCTGTGTGCTGCTGTTGGTACCTCTGGTCATCTGCTTCTTGCGTGCCTTCTGGGTCACCTCTTATTAGACCCAGGTCTTGCTGTCTGTCTGGTGAGAGGCCTTGGCTGGCTTCACAGTCTAAAGGACCCCTTCTCTGTAACTTTCTGTTTTCTGATCCTCTCCTCCCCATACACAGCACCCCCTAGTTCCTGGATTCCACTCCTCCAAGCCGCAGGTGCCACAGAGGAAGAGCAGAGCTCCCGCAGGTGGGTTATTTGTTGACACAAAACTCAACAAATAACTCAAGATCCAAAAAGGTACAGTTCATGCAGATGATTACATAGATTTGCCTTAATATATATATATATTTTTATTCTTGTTGCCCAGGCTGAAGCGCAATGGCATGATCTTAGCTCACTGCAACCTCCGCCTCCTGGGTTTAAGCGATTCTCCTGCCTCAGCCTCCCAAGTAGCTGGAATTACAGGCGCCCACCACCACACCTGGCTAATTTTTGTGTTTTTAGTAGAGACTGGGTTTCACCATGTTGGTCAGGCTGGTCTTAAACTCCTGACTTCAGGTGATCCACCTTCCTCAGCCTCCCAAAGTGCTGGGATTATAGGCATGAGCCACTGAACCCAGACTCTTTTTTTTTTTTTCCAGAAGAAAATATCCCTGGACATTTTATAGAGTTTTGTTGGCAGGATTGAGCTTATATATAGGTTAAGAAGGCAATGCTCTGTGGAATAATATGAGTGTTGGGGATAATTCACCCTATACAATAAAAATAGAAACAGAATGGCTCCAGCAGTCAGGTTGCTGAAATTCACCACATTATGCATTCCTTTGCTCTAAGGCATTGATGTTCTGTGTTAAAATGCAAATACATCATCTGAGAGGACTTAGAGAATGGGGCCATGTGTCAGAGCAGGTGTCAGCAAATTTGGCTTCAGGCCTTCCCAGCTAAGCGACCCTTCTATGAAAGCCTAGAATATCAGAGATGAAAAGAATCTTAGACCCACATTGTGATTCTCCTTACCCAGAGGAATGTTTGCAATAACAGGGCTTGCAAAGTGAGCACCGTATTCATTTTAACGTCCTTGCTTTCTTGAGCCCAAGTCAGCTTTCTGGTGTCTTCCATGAGATTCCCACCTCTTCTCTTTTCTAACGGAGGCCCCCTCGATTCCTTCAACTTTCCTTCTCGTGTTTTGCTGCTGGTTCCCCCACGTGTTTATTTCTTTTAAATGGAAGCAACTGGAATGTTCCCAGTTCCCACCATAGATGCCCTGAGAGGCACAGAGGAGAGCGGCAGCCTCACACCTCCAGATAGACACAAGAGGCAGGTCATATTTTTATTCCTTTTTAGTTAAGATCAACTAAAGCCGTAAGTCCTTTCCTGGTGAGCTGTTATTTAAGTCACTCCTCTCCCTCCTCGTAGGGGAGCAGGTTTTGACACCCTCCCCTGCTACTACCCAGGGCAAGATTTTAAATGTACCTCAAATACCTGTATCTTCCTTGACGTTCGCTAGGGACAAATATTTCAGAATCTGTTTTCTCATCTTCAAAATGGTAATGGTCATCCCTCTTCTGTCCACCACCCTTTCTGGCAGCAAGACTCCAGAGGTGAGATCTGGGTGCCACCGGTGCACTGTGGAGGGTGTGGGGACCTGCTGCAATGCCAGCTCCAAGCCACTGGCTGTGGCTTCCTGAAGTGCTATATTGACATCTATTTGGACCTAGCTGGAAAGAGAATGGTGACTAATTTGTGATGTCTGCTGTGACGTGTGAGTGTATGTGTGTGCACACAGCATCTTTCTTGACACAGATTTGTTATACTACACCCATGCAGGAAATATTATCATTATTAATTCATTAACATTTGAACACATATTAATCACCCAGCTTGCATTAGAAGGCAGGTGCATTTTGGTGAGACAGGAGCAGGGCACATCACATGAAAGGATTTTTCAGCAGAGCCATGAGGGCATTGTGGGGTAAAAGTGAGGGTGAGGGCTGTTGTGAAAGGAAGACAAGGAAGGCCATGACCCAATTCATTCACCCCTCATATTTTTTTTTTTTTGAGACAGGGTCTTGCTCTGTTGCCCAGACTGGAGTATAGTGATTTGATCTTGGCTCACTGCAACCTCTGCCTCCCAAGTAGCTGGGACCACAGATATGTACCACCATGCCTGGCTAATTTCCTTTCTTTCTTTCTTTTTTTTTTGTAAAGATAGGGTCTCATTGTGTTGCCCAGGCTGGTCTCAAACTCTTGAACTCAAGCAGTTCTCCACCTTGGCCTCCTAGAGTGCTGGGATTACAGACATGAGCCACCATGCCCAGCTTACCCCTCAAATTTGATTCCAGGAGCAGACCCAGGCTAGAAACAGGGGTTGACATAGGATCTACAGACTGCCCTTATGAGGACCCTAGACCAGAGGCTGCAAACTCTAACACCTACGGGAGACCCATCCGTAACATCAGTGAGGAAGGGGACCAGGAATGCAAAGGTACCCCAAGGCTGCAGAGAGGGGAACTGAGGCACACATGTCTCATCCACAGGGGCTGGGCGGCCCCAGCTTCAAGCATTTTCTGCCAGAAGTGAGTATGGGCTTGAGTGTTGCCAGAACAGTCTACTTTTATAGAGAAGCTGAAAATCTGGCATATTGTGTAAAATATTCCATTTAAAAATGTTGACTCAATTAGAAAAATAACTGTGGATTCAACAAAACACATCTGTGGGCCAGATTCAGCCTCCAGCTGCCAATTTGGAACCTCTGTTCTAGGTGCCATTAGAAAAGGGAAAATTAACTCTTATGAGAAAATGCTCACATTGGTGTAGTGGAATCACATGACTTCAGTCCGACAGACAATTATGCCCACCAAAAGCCCCAGGCGAGCAGACACACGTATGGTCTACAAGATCCTGGGTTGTAGCAGAGGGTGATAATTCCAGGACACAAATGATTGTAATTAAGTAGAAACATTAAGTGCCACAAGAGAAGTATCATAAAAGTGCTTGAGGATTTTTGGGGGGCGGGGCAGGGAGACAGTTGTTGGTGAGGAGGGGTTGGTAGTTCGTAAGAATTGCATTGGAGATGGGCATTATGGGATGGAAGGATTTCTAGAGATCAAACACAATAGGCAGACACCAGATGCAAAATGGGGGTTGAGGCCAGTCACAGTGGCTCACACCTGCAATCCTAGCATTTTGGGAGGCTGAGGCAGGAGGATCACTTGAGGCCAGGAGTTTGAGACCAGCCTGGACAACAAAGTGAGACCCTGTCTCTCAAAATAAAAAAATTAGCCAGGCAGGGTGGACCACACCTGTAGTCCTAGCTACTTGGGAGGCTGAGATGGGAGGATCCATTGAGCCCAGAAGGTCGAGGCTGTGGTGAGTTATGACTGTGCCATTATAATCCAGCCTAAGCAACCAAGCAAGGCCTCATCTCTTAAAAGAAAAGCAGCTGAATTTGTTGAAGGGTGAGTGGTCTGGTTTGCTTGGGACGTGGTGTGCAAGTAGAGGAACAGTGTCCTGAGAAGGTAGGATATAACATGTCAGGTTATGGAGGGCTCTGAAGGCACATTGGAGAGGTTTTCACTTAATTCAACTGGCAACAGAAGGCTTGAAACTTCTAAGCAGGAGAAAGGTGATTGGAGCTGGGTCTCAGGCCAATGCAAGGGCTGGATGTAAAAAGACTGATAAGGAACTGGGTTTCATGTAGAGAAAGAGTACGGCTGGCCTAGACTAGAATGGTAAATGCATAACAGAAGGCAGGGAAAATGTGAGTAATACTGGGGAGATAGGGTGAATGTGACTTCTCAACAGATTGGATGCAGGGACCAAAAGAGAAGAGAAAAACTCTCCCCTCATTTTAGAATGAGGAAACGGGACTGGGAGGTGGAAAAGGAGAGGTGGTAAAGTATTCAGTTGGGTTATCCTGAGTTTAAGATGCTTTTAGTTGAAGGGATTACAGAAGCAAAGTGCACAGGTAACAGAATAGTTCTGTGCAAGGCACAGAAGTCACTATCAGAGGAAGAGAAAGAAGGAGAGGAAGGAAGGGAGGGAGAGAGAGAGAGAGAACAGAGAAGGAGA
The DNA here is from genome assembly GCF_002776525.5 of Piliocolobus tephrosceles. Classification (NCBI taxonomy): domain Eukaryota; kingdom Metazoa; phylum Chordata; class Mammalia; order Primates; family Cercopithecidae; genus Piliocolobus; species Piliocolobus tephrosceles. The sequence goes on from NC_045442.1 coordinate 97,501,624, forward strand.
GAGAGAGAGAGAAAGAGGAAAAGAGAAACAAAGGCAGAGAAACAGAGAGGCAGAGATAGAGACAGAAAGAAACAGAGAGGGAGAGAGAAAAGGAGGAAAGGAGGGAGAGAGACAAAGAAAGAGAGAGGAAGACAGAAGGAGAGGAAAGAATAGAAAGAGAGAGAGGACAAAGGAATAGAAGGAAGACAGAGGCAGAGATCCAGAGAGACACGGAGACAGAGAGAGATAAAAACAGAGAGACAGAGAGAGAGAGAGCAAAAAGAGAGAGGGAGAGAAAGAGAGGGAGGCAGAGGGAGAGAGACATAGAAAGAGGGAGGCAGAGGCAGATGCACTTTTGGGAGGCCACTGTAGGAGCAGGGCTCTGGCCAGGGAAGTGATGCAGGCCTGAGGATGGTTCTCAAGGTTGGGAGGTGAGGGGAGCATGGGGAGAAGAGCAGGGAGTCCGGGGTAAGCCTTAGAGTGCATTCATGCTCAGTGGATACCAACAGGAAGAAACGCATCAAGGATGGACAAGAGAGAACCTAGAGTGCAAGAACCCAGAGGTCAGTGGAATTGAAGGGAAGGGACAGTGGGCAGCTGTGTCCAGTACTGCTGAGAGGTCTGCAAGGTGAGTTCTACAATGTGGCTTTTTTTTTTTTTGAGACAGAGTTCAGCTCTTGTCGCCTAGTCTGGAGTGCAATGGCATGATCTCAGTTCACTGCAACCTCCGCCTCCCAGGTTCAAGTGATTCTCCTGCCTCAGCTTCCCGAGTAGCTGGGATTACAGATGCCCACCAACACATCCAGCTAATTTTTGCATTTTTAGTAGAGATGGGGTTTTGCCATTTTGGCCAGGCTGGTCTTGAACTCCTGACCTCAGGTGATCCACCCTCCTCAGCCCCCACAAAGTATTGGGATTATAGGCGTGAGCCACCATGTCCTGCCTAATGTGGCTTTTAATAATCACTTTACTAAATTGTTCTCAACCAGGCCCTTGTCAATGAAAAAGAGTCAAACTGTAAAATATTTGAAGAGGCTTATTTTGAGCCAAATATTAGGACCATGACCCATGATGCAGCCTCAGGAGGCACTGAGAACATGTGCTCAATTACAGCTTGATTTCATACATTTTATGGGGACATTTTATTTTATAGGCAGAGGCATAAATCAATACATGTAAGATGTACATGGGTTCTGTCCAGAAAGGCAGGACACCTCAAAGTGGGAGCTTCCAGGTTGTGAACCTGTGGGTTCAAAGGTGAATTCAAAGATTTCCTGATTGCAACTGGTCAATAAAGAGTTAAGCTATGCCTGAAGAGTTGAAGTCAGCAGAAAGAAATGTTTGTCGTTAAGATAAGGGAGGTTATGGAAGCTGAGTTTCCTATTATGTAGATGAAGTCTCCAGGTAGCAGGCTTCAGAGAGAGTAGATGGCAAATGTCTCTTATCAGACCCTAAAAGTGCCAGACTCTTAGTTAATCTCTCTTGGACCAGGAAAAGACCTGGAAATGCAAGAGGATTCTCTATAGAATGTGTATTTTCCCCACAAGAGACAGCTTTGCAAGGCCATTTAAAAATATGTCAAAGAAATATATTTCAGGATAAAATACTTTGATTTTTTTCAGGGCCTGCTCCTCTGCCATGTGATGCTATACTAGAGTCAGATTGGAATTTGGTACCTTATTGCTACAAAGAGTCTGTTTTGTCAGTCTCCAGATCTCTGTTTTAATGTTCATGTTGGTCAGTTGGGCCTGAACTTCAAAGGAAGGAGGGTGTAATGAGGCCTGTCCAACCCCCACTTCCCATCATGGCCTGAACTAGTTTTTTGAGTTTGTTTTGGAATGCCCTTAGCCAAGAAGAGGGGTCCATTTGGTCAGGTGGAGGGCTTAGAATTTTATTTTTGGTTTATACCACTGATGACTAATTTATCCCTAACTCCAATTGCTGTGTCTTCATCTCCACTTCTATTTCAATGCTGAGATAGAATTCAGATGTGGCACAGTGTGTCAGAAGAAGGGACTGATGAAAAAGTTGGTTTAGTAGGACTTGGCACCATTTATCTCTTCTTCCTTCTTCAAACACTCTCTTCCTTTGCCTTTTATGAGTCCACACTCAGCTAGTTTTTCTACTTCTCAAGCTTCTGCCTCTAACCACTGTTAAATATTAGTACTAATTAGTTTTTTTGTCCCTGTTCTCTTTTCCTCTTAATTTTCTGTTTTTGTCTTCCAATGATGTCAATCGCTATGTGTTTATTGATGGGATCCTATCTCCAAGTTAGAGCTCTTGTCTGACCTGCAGACCCACGTAGTCATTCAGACATCTCCAAGTGGATATTTCACAATGCATTCAATACCACACAAACTCGACTTCACACCTCCTTGCCCTCCCCACTCTCGCTGTTACTGCACCCACAAAACTACTGACACTCTGTTCTCGGTTGCAGTGAATGATGTGACTCAGGCAGAACCCTGGGCAGCATCCTCGACTTCTCCACTGAACACTCCTGTAATCAGCCAGCCACAGATTCCTGCAGATGCTTCCTCAGTGTCTGGGATGACTGAGCACTTCTCTATCTACCTAGTAACTGCCCTGACACAGGTCACAATCTCCTCATCCTCCTAACTGCTATCTTCATGCCAAGTCTGGGCCACTTTCCATTTATTCTTTGCACTACAGCTTCATACCATCTGGTTATTTTACTCCTATATCTTAGAAAACATCAATGAGTTGTCTCATCACTCATAAGATAAAGTTCAATTTTTTTTTTTTTTTGAGACAGGGTCTTGCTCTGTCACCTAGTCTGAAGTTCAGTGATGCAATCTTGGCTCACTGCAACCTCTACCTCCCTGATTCAAGCAATCCTCCTGCCTCAACCTCCCAAGTAGCTGAGACTACAGGAGTGTGCCACCATGCCTGGATAATTTTTTGATTTTTTTCTAGAGACAGGGTCTCACTGTTTTACCCAGGCTGGTCTTGAACTCCTGGCCTCAAGTGACACTCCCAGCTCAGCCTCCCAAAATGTTGGGATTATAGGTGTGAGCCACCAAACCCAGCCCTAAACTTAGTATTTCACACAAGATCTTGCCAACTCATCCCTCTACCTCCCTTCCTTCCCCTTCCTTCCCCTTCCTTCCTCCTTCCTTCCTTCCATCCTTTCTTCCTTTCCCGTCCCTTCCTCCCTTCCTCCCTCCCTTCTCTCTCTCTCTTTTCTTTTCTTCTTTCTTTCTTTTTCTTTCTTTCCTTCTTTCTTTCTTTCTTTCTTTCCTTCTTTCTTTCTTTCTTTCTTTCTTTCTTTCTTTCTTTCTTTCTTTCTTTCTTTCTTTCTTTCTTTCTTTCTTTTCTTTCTCTCTCTTTCTTTTTCTCTCTCTTTTTTTCTTTTTCTTTCTCTCCCTCTCTCTCTTTCTCTCTCCTTCTATCTCCCTACTCCATATCCTTGCAGTCTAGATCAGCTTAAAATTGCTCCTCTGACATGTTCTTTCTGCCTTCTCATTTTTATTTTTGAGGTGGAGTCTCCCTCTGTCGCCCAGGCTAGAGTGCAGTGATGTGATCTCAGCTCACTGCAACCTCTGCCTCCTGGTTTCAAGTGGTTCTCCTGCCTCAGCCTCCCAAGTAGCTGGGATTATAGGCACCCACCACAACGCCTGGCTAAATTTTGTATTTTTCTTAGAGACAGGGTCTCGAACGCCTGACCTCAAGTGATCCACCTGCCTCGGCCTCCCAAAGTCCTGGGATTATAGGCATGTACCACTGTGCCAGGCTGCCTTCTCATTTCTATATGGCCAGTTCCTTCTGCCTAGAATGTGTTCCTTGACATAGCTGTCTCATTTCTTGAAAGATGTAGATACTACTACTCCTTCAGCTTTCCTCTGGGTCAGCTCTTCTTTTGGGAAATCTTCCTGAGGCCCAGAAAGCCTTCTGCTCTTCTCCATTGTGCCACCGTTGCTGTACTTATAGTTGCTCCTGTCTACCTCTCATGAACTATAATCTAATTTATAATTTTAAAAAATCTAGTTTATAACTTTTTATTGCCTGAAATATAATAGTCTCTTAGTAAACATTTATTGAATTGACTATAAATTAGCTATTATATTTGGCAAGTCTCAGGTAGATGGTGACTTGAACAGCCAATGCAATAGAATAGTTTAGACATTTTACACCTTGCAAAGTTTTTCAAATGTTGTAGATCTTGGAGAAACAAATCAGTGCCAAAGTCAGGCACTAGTTAGGTGGGGTGAAATTAGTTTCAGGAAAATCAAGACACAGAATCATAGTTCATAGATTATCCTTGAAAGAAATACAGTTTTAGTGTTTTCTATTACCAAAGAAAACAATGTAGCGGCTGGGCCCAGTGGCTCATGTCTGTAATCCAAGCACTTTGGGAGGCCAAGGTGGACAGATCACGTGAGGTCAGGAGTTCAAGACCAACCTGGCCAATATGGTGAAACCCCATCCCTACTAAAAACACAAAAATTAGGTGGGTGTGGTGGCGTGCCCCTGTAATCCCAGCTACTTGGAATCCCAGCTACTTGGGAGGTTGAGGCAGGAGAATCACTTGAACCTGGGAGGCGGAGGTCGCAGTGAGCTGAGATCACACCACTACACTCCAGCCTGTGTGACAGAGTGAGATTGTCTCAAAAGAAGAAAAAAAAGGAAAAGAAAATAATGTAGGGCCAGGCACGGTGGCTCACGCCTATAATCTCAGCACTTTGGGAGGCCAAGGTGGGTGGATCACGTGACGTCAGGAGTTTAAGACGAGCCTGGCTAACATGGCAAAACCCTGTCTCTACTAAAAAAATACAAAAATTAGCCAGGTGTGGTCGTGGGCGCCTGTAATCGCAGCTACTTGGGAGGCTGAGGTGTTATGCCCAGACCGTTTATTCCCCAAAGAAGACCACCAGAGTCCAGAGTCAAAGCCAAGCAGCAAGGATCTTTATTACAGGTTCGAACCTGGAGCTCTCACTCACTCTTGAAACGAGCCGGGCAGGAGAGCTCCCCCACTGGGCTCTGAACAGTGTTATATAGTCTAAGAAAAGTAGGCATAGAATCATTATACAAATCAGATGTATGATTGGCTAGCGTTTGAACAAGGCGATTTGGCTAACTATGATTGGTTCCCGCCATTTCTAGTATTTCAGTTAATTTTGAAATTCTGATGACGTTTATCAGGGGCTCGCAGGGTAGGGGCAGGGCTTGTTTTCGCAAACCCCGAGGCGAGGCGGGAAAGCAGTCCTACAGAAGCAGAACAAAGGCAGTTAATCATATTGTGACAGGTTTCACAACAGGTTTTGCAACATGAATGTACCTTACTTAAACGCGTCTTGTGACTTTGCTGTGCCACAGAAAGAAAAACAGGAACTTACAAAATCTTTACAAAATGTTTGTGAGAGCAGAACAAAGGTTTAGCAATAGGGTGTGGCAGGAGAGTGAGGACATATTTTTGTGTCCTTTCAGAGGCAGGAGAATTCCTTGAACCCCAGAAGCAGAGGTTTCAGTGAGCCAAGATCATGCTGCTGCACTCCAGCCTGGGCAACAGAGCAAGATTTATCAATTTGAATCAAGTATCTGCACCTGAATTGCAAAAACAACAACAAAAAGCCTTCATTCAAACATCTTTCATTAGTTTGTCAGCACTTTTTTCTTATAGATTGTGCAAAGATAATTGTTAATGTAACATTTGATTGCAAATTGATGATGAGAATCATAGACTAGTAAAACTCAAAAGAAATTTAAAGGTCACCTAATCTTAATCTCTCATTTTGCGATTGAGTAATGAAGTTCAGCCTATTTAACAAAATACTCCTAAAAACATACATGTATTTAATAAATATTAATTGATGACTATACAATCTATTATGCTATATGGTGTGAGAAATTTATAGAAATATATGACATTAATCACTTTCATTATCTCACTTAATGGCTTCTGTGTCATTTACATGACCATCTACTCTGAAAGCGTGAATAGTACACATAAACAGACAACTAACTATGGTGTAGGGTAAGTACTAATGTAACTGCATGAGTGGTTCTTCCTGCCTGCTGCACAAAGGAAGACCATGGCATTGCAGTAAAGAAAGAACTGAATAGACATGACATTAACCATGCCACATGGGAGATGGAGTTAGTATTCAAGTCAATCTCATTCAAGGATCTTAGGTAGGGATTTTTCAAAGGCAGTTTGGGGGAAGGGCTGGGGATGGCCAAGTAATGGGTGCTTGATGCTGATTGGTTGGGGCAGAGATGAAATCATAGGGGTCAATGCTGTCCTCTAAAGCTGAGTTGCTTCTTGGTGGGGCCATAGGATGTGAGGGGGTCCTTGGGTCCAGGTGGAGCCATGGGTGTCAGACATGCAAAAAGCCTGAAAAGATACCTCAAATTCCAACCTGCAATAGTGGTGTTGCATATTTTCCCATTCCTCTCCATCACCCTAGCCTGATTGCCTTTCATTAGCTTCACACAGGAGGTTGAATTTAGGAGAAGGGCTATTATCATTTAAAGTATAAACTAAAGGCTGGGTGCAGTGGCTCATGTCTGTAATCCCAGCATTTTGGGAGGCCGAGGTGGGTGGATCACCTGAGGTAAAGAGTTGGAGACCAGCTTGGCCAACATGGTGAAACCCCATCTCTGCTGAAAATGCCAAAAAATTAGCCAAGTGTGGTGGCATGCACCTGTAGTCCCAGCTACTTGAGAGGCTGAGGAAGACAATCACTTGAACCTGGGAGGTTGCAGTGAGCTGAGATCGCATCATTGCACTCCAGCCTGGGCAACAAGGGCAAAACTCTGACTCAAAAAAAAAAAAAAAAAAGTATAAACCAAGTCTGGGTGCAGTGGCTCACACCTGTAATCCCAGCCCTTTGGGAGGCTGAGGTGGATGGATTGCTAGAGGTCAGGAGTTCAAGACCAGCCTGGCTAACATATCAAAACGTTGTCTCTACTAAAAATGCAAAAATCAGCAGGTGTGGTGGTGCACACCTGTAATCCCAGCTACTTGGGAAGCTGAGGCAAGAGAATCACTTGAACCCAGGGGGCAGAGGTTGCAGTGATCCGAGATTGCACCACTGCACTCCAGCCCGGGTGAGAGTGAAACTCCGTCTCAAAAAAAAAAAAAAAAAAAAGTATAAGCTAAATGTCTTCCAAAGTTAGCTTAGCCTAAGCCCAGGAGCGATTAAGGGAAAGGCAAGATGGTGGGGTGGGTTAAATCAGATCTCTTTCACTGCCGTAATTTTCCTACTGTTGTAATTTTTGCAAAGGTGATTTCACTAAGTGGATGTTAGAGATGGGAGCATATAGGGAGGAAGTGAAGAGAGCAGTTACTCTGGGTTTGGCATGAAAAAGGCTTGAACGTTATTACAAGACTTTATTGTGTAGGATGTCAGTAATAGAATCAACTCTCCTTCTTCTTACCTGTTTTCCCTGAACATCAATTAAACAATCACAAATTCCCAGGAAGGGGTGGAGTAATGCTGAGATAGAATTCAGATGTGACACAATGCATCAGAAGAAAGGACTGATGGAAAAGATGGTTCAGAAGACACAACCAGGTTTCATAGGTTGATTCCTTTGTGAAAAGCTCCACTCTGTCAATGTATGCAGCAGGTAGCCATTAAGATGCTAAGAAAGTAAATCACTCTTCTGTTTATAATGGAGCAAAAAAAGCTTATTACATTTCTCATTTTTTTATTAACTCTAGTTTTTTTTTTTTTTTTAAGCTGATTATTTGAATCCTCTAACATGTTGATATTATCTTCTTGGCTGTTGACCTTTTCTCTCCTACTTTTCCCTCATCAGTTAGTTAGAGCTAGAAATATATTTCTCAAGGAAAACCATTTAAAGAGTCTTCCTCAAATCATAGTTTTAATTTACAAGAGTATAAACGTGCCCGGACTTTCCTGTTGATTTTGCTTTCCAGGACAATGACTTAAAAGTCTGCATAACTTGGGAGCAGTGTTCCCCTAAGCCTGTTTCTGACTGTGATGAGTTAAATGGCCTGGGATTAAGAGAAGCAATTGTGTTTGTTTCCCAAGGTCATACACCTTGATTAAAAAAGCTATGAAAAATACCAGAGCGTTTATCTGGAGGTCTGAAGATAAGGGTAATCCTTTAGGGAAATTGAGGTTTTAATTATTGACTCCTTCATAGACATGATGAACGTATTTCTCAGGCTCAGCCATCAAATCCTTTGTAATCACTGCCTCTTTTTCTGACATCTCTACCAGTTGTATCTTACATTTTCAGGAATGCCATCTGTTGGTAAGTTTGGATTGGAGAAATGCTAGAATTCAGATTCAGGATCCAATCTTTTTTTTTTTTTTTTTAAATGATGGGTCAGCTATGTTAATCGATCAACTCACCCTTTTCCATCTTCTCTTTTTAAAAATGAAATTGAGAATTGTATTCGGCACATATGGCAGCCTGGCAGAAAGGCAGGATCTAAACATATTTGTAGGAAAGGGTTGGAGTCTGAACTGGTGAACAACTCTTATCGGCCAGCTCTTTGATGCTGCTGCTGTCTAAATAATTTGTTTTCCAGGTGCTAACTTACCAAATCCTCTTTAGAAGTGGTAGTTAATCTTTTATTATACTTTAAGTGGTAGTTATTCTTTTATTATACTTTAAGTTCTGGGGTACATGTGCAGAACGTGCAGCTTTGTTACATAGGTATACACGTGCCATGGTGGTTTGCTGCACCCATCAATCTGTCATCTATATTAGGTATTTCTCCTAATGCTATCCCTTCCCTAGCCCCCCATCCCCTGACAGGCCCTGGTGTGTGATGTTCCCCTCCCTGTGTTCATGTGTTCTCATTGTTCAACTCCCACTTATGAGTGAGAACATGCAGTGTTTGGTTTTCTGTTCCTATGTTAGTTTACTGAGAATGATGGTTTGCAGCTTCATCCATGTCCCTGCAAAGGATATCAACTCACCCTTTTTTATGGCTGTACATGGTGTATATGTGGCATAAATGTGCCACATTTTATGGCTGTACATGGTGTATACATGTTGTATATGTGCCACATTTTCTTTATCCTGTCTAACATTGATGGACATTTGGGTTGGTTCCAAGTCCTTGCTATTGTGAACAGTGCTGCAATAAACATACATGTGCATGTGTCTTTATAGTAGAATGATTTATAATCCTTTAGGCATATACCCAGTAATGGGATTGCTGGGTCAAATGGTATTTCTAGTTTTAGATCCTTGAGGAATCACCACACTGTCTTCCACAATGGTTGAACTAATTTACACTCCCACCAACAGTGTAAAAGCATTCCTATTTCTCCACAACCTCTCCAGCATCTGTTGTTTCCTGACTTTTTAATGATTGTCATTCTAACTGGTGTGAGATGGTATCTCATTGTGGTTTTGATTTGCATTTTTCTAATGACCAGTGATGGTCAGCTTTTTTTCATATGGTTGTTGGCCACATAAATGTCTTCTTTTAAGAAGTGTCTGTTCATATCCTTTGCTCACTTTTCAATGGAGTTGTTTTTTTCTTGTAAATTTGTTTAAGTTCTTTGTAGATTCTGGATATTAGCCCTTTGTCAGATGGATAGATTGCAAAAATTTTCTCCCATACTGTAGGTTGCCTGTTCACTCTGATGATAGTTTCTTTTGCTGTGCAGAAGCTCTTTAGTTTAATTAGAGCCCATTTGTCAATTTTGGCTTCTGTTGCCATTGCTTTGGGTGTTTTAGTCATGAAGTCTTTGCCCATGCCTATGTCCTGAATGGTATTGCCTAGGTTTTCTTTTAGGGTTTTTATGGTTGTAGGCTTTACATTTAAAGCTTTAATCCATCTTGAGTTAATTTTTGAAAAAGGTATAAGGAAGGAATCCAGTTTCAGTTTTCTGCATATGGCTAGCCAATTTTCCCAATACCATTTATTAAATAGGGAATCCTTTCCCCATTGTTTGTTTTTGTCAGGTTTGTCAAAGATCAGATGGTTGTAGATGTGTGGCATTATTTCTGAGGCCTCTGTTGTGTTCCATTGGAATCTTTAATTGATAGTGATACAAAAACAAAAATGTGAAAACTATGGCCAGCTGCTGTGGCTCATGCCTATAATCCCAATATTTTGGGAGACCAAGGCAGGAGGATAACACTTGAGCCCAGGAGTTCAAGACCAGCCTGGGCAACATAGAGAGATTCTGCCTCTACCAAAAATTAAAAATATTAGCCAAGTGTGGTGGTGCATATCTGTAGTCCCAGCTACTTGGGAGGCTGTGGTGGGAGGGTTGCTTGTTCCTGGGAGGGTGAGGCTGCAGTGAGCCGTTACTGTGCCACTGCACTCCAGCCTGCGTGACAGAGCCAGACCCTGTTTGGAAAAAAAAAAAAGTGAAAAGTATGATAAATAAGTTACTTCAAAACTTAGTGTGGCTTGGTGTGGTGGCTCACACCTATAATCCCAGCACTTTGGGAAGCTGAGGCAGGCAGATCCCTTGAGGCCAGGAGTTGGTGACCAGTTCTGACCAACACGGTGAAACCCCAACTCTACTAAAAATACAAAAATTAGCCTGGCATGGTAGCACACACCTGTAATCCCAGCTACTCAAGAGGCTGAAGTGAGAGGATCTCTTGAACCTGGGAGGTGGGGGTTGCAGTGAGCCAAGATTGCGCCACTGCACTCCAGCCTGGACAACAGAGCGAGACTCCATCTCAACAAAAAACAAAACAAAACAAAATAAAACTTAGTGCTTATTCATGAATGTCCAGTTGTGTGTTGAATGTGCCTTATACTTAGAATGCATAGCAGCAGAGAGGAAAGAGCCATGTCTCCTACAACTGCTTTCCCCTTCAATAGCGGGGCACGGTTCCAGGGTACAGTGGGGAGACTGTGTTAAGGTTTTGGAGTTGGAGGAAGGGTGGGAGTGTTAGAGGTTGGGAGCTGCCATGAGAGACCCTCTTATCTTTGGAGCTCTCTACGCCTTCTTACCTTGTTCTCCTTGTTCTTCCTATTGAAGTCATTTGCAATTGTTCGATCAATCTTTATTTTTGAGAGACCTCTCCCTAAAGCAATTATGCTTCCGGTCCTGATTTCCTAGCTGTCTCTTCTGTGACTGCTTGGCGACATAAGATAAAAGTCAGACCATTTCCCTGTCTGTTTGTACTCTGGGCTGACAAGATTCTATTATAACCTGTGTCTTTCTTTCAGGGATCATACTTATTGGGTATAATTAGATGGAGATAACTTGTCCTAAACTGCTGATGGGTTTTGGTGAAGTCCTGGTGCCAGGCCCCTGTTTGACCAGAGACATTTGCTCCCAAAGTGACCTAGGCCAGGGAATACTATGTGTCCCTCTCCAAAGACAATGAGCCCATATGGGGGTTGACCCGGCAACCCTGACATCATTAGCATTGTTTTTGAAAACAGCTAAGCTAACCCAGTCACAGCATTCGTGATTTTGTTATGCTAGTTCAACTGCCCCAGAGAGGAAATAATTTCCGCTCAATTGCCTGTGAATTGCAGTTCCTCTGTCCAGCAAAAGGGATCGTGGTGTCTATTGGGGTCACTGACCTGCCTCAGAGGTCATCTGTAACATCATAACTTTTTGGCTGGTTTTGCACCTGGTTGACAGGCACATGACTGATAAGATTAGGATGATTTCTGAACTGTATCTTTTGATCTGCTTTTACAATTAGTTAATATATTAATTGTTAGGATTGCATTCCTATTACTTATTATGGATCAAATTTGTGCCTTTTTAATTTCATTAACCAGAGAATACTTTCAGATCTTACCTTAGAAGTGAGAGTGTGTGCATCTTGTTACATTTGGTAGAATTTAACTCCTTTGTGTAAATAGTACTATAAGCATATTATGTGCTTATTTTAAACAGTCTTTCTTAACTAGACCTTTTACATAATTTTGTTGAAAAAATATATTTTATAGTACTCGTGGAAAACAATAGAGCTGTTGGATGTTGGAATGCTTGTTTGAGAGAGGAAGCTTTATGTTTACCCCTGTTGGGGCTCAGAAACTGATACCCCAAAATGTGGCCCTTTGATGTGATGAACTGAAGAGGCCTTGTGGTTTCTCAGACCTTCCTCCTCCTCCGGCCTCTCATTTAAAGCACAGGATGAAGTTGTTCTCTGAAGTTCTCTTATCTGCTTGAAGTCCGGACTTCCACCTCTAGTCCCTTCCGTGAGTTTTAATGAACTGGACTCATGGCAGGAAGAAAGACAAACGTCTAACAACACACCTGGACAGACTTTTGTCACAAATCATTACCTGCTCTGTGGGCCCAATAATCTTTGTCCCAGGCCACTGTGTGTTCTTCAAGCCCATTTAATTCCCTAAAAATCATTTATTATCCCTCAAAAATCACCCACTCTTCCCCATCTCCCTTTCTTCTAAGAAAAAGGGTATACAACCATCGGTACCCCATTGCATGATGTGGTGATCACTCCACGATTTTCCTCTCCATGCACATGAATAAATTTGCATGCCTTTTCTCCTATTAATCTGCCTTCTACAGTTAATTTTCAGCGAACCTTCGGAGGGTAAAGTGGAAGTTTTCCCTTGGCTCTTACACCCTCTTATCCCATGGAAACAGTCTTTCTATACATAACACAAGTGGTCCACGTCAGAAAGGAGACCAAAGATATGGGAAGTGGAAAAGGGAGCAAGGACAGGGGTCTCCGACCTTGCAAGATGTTCTATGTGATTTACAAACTGTTAAGCAGCAGAACCAGTCCCTGTTTCAATGTCACCGTGGAAAGGAGCCTGCTTGGTCCTTAAGAGGCCCGTGCACGTAGTTGAGCTCAATTAAAGTGCTTTGGTTCTGGCACCCATAAAATATGGCTCCAGGAAACAGTTTAATGCAAAGCCGCCCTTGCCTCTCAAGGACAATGGATGGCATTCACTTGGCTGTGTTGGGAGCGACTTCCGCAAGGAACTTCGGGCATTCCGACCTTGTGCTACTTGGGTCCCTACAACTTTAGGAGGGTCCCTGTGCTCAGTGATGAATCATTCCCTGTCACATTCCAGATGATTCTGACATTTCAGCCAAGCCCAGTTGATTTTTCCAGCTGGCCACATTCTCTTTATCTCACCCACTGATCAGGGAGGCAGCAATGTTCCCGTTTATCATATACTATTCTGCACTGTCATTTAGAAATACTCATACGCTTGCCCAGGGAATACTGATAAGATACTTTCTCAGATCAGATAAACTGTGGTAAGGGAAGCATATCTTTCCAATGTGATAAAGAACTTTAGAATATGCGATAAAATGTGATAAAAGCATGCTGCAAGGCCATTATTGAGGAGAATGGTCTCTGATGTGCCCTGTAATCAGGGCTAGGGGGATGAGGAAGAAAGTTCATTGTTTGGATCTTTTCTTTCAAAAGATTGGGGCTTTTCAATTGTGTTTCTAAAGAAAAAGCTCTTTGAAGGTCATGTTTGAATTAAAAGCTGTATTTATTATCTGTTTCTCCACGTTATCTATATTACAATTGCATATCGAATTTGGACGCCCAGTATCTCCTGAAGGTAGTTATTTTCTAATTCCACTTTTATCCTGCCCTCTGGTGTAGTATTTGTCAGTGCATGTTTGCATCTGCTGGAGCTGATAAGGTAGAAAATGCTACCTGACTCACATTATTATAGTTCTCTGCTTCTCCTTCTCCTGGCTAGTTTGAAATGATTACTGCCTTTGGACTGTATAGTCATCTGCTAAAAGATAATGTAGCTTCCAGATGCAGCTCCTGTCTCAGCACTTTGAAGTGATGGTGAGTCTAGATATTACCAGTCACCAGGGCATCCCAGTCACTGCAAACAAGAGAGGGGAAGGATCGGCTGGAGGGGGTGAGAGGGGGATTCAGATGAACAGGGTAGTTCTGTTTTCATAACCAAACACTAGGCACTTACTTCCTGTTCAGATTTCAGAGCAGGCAATTAATCTCTTTCATTGGAGTATAGTTGCTCCACTGTTGGGAACTTGCTATTATAGGTACTGGACTAGGTAGGCACGAGGCCAAGAGTAACATCTTTAAACTGACCTCATTATGGAAACATCATCTAAATGCTTACTATCTAACTTTTGGAATTTGGGAGAGAAGCAATAATGTTAATAAATAAAAGGTAACATTTACTGAAAGTCCATCATTGGCCAAGCATTAGAGTAGTGAACCATTCAACCGGTGAAGAAGATCCTGCTAAAATCACCATTTAGGCTGGGCGCAGTGGCTCACGCCTGTAATTTCAGCACTTGGGGAGGTCGCGGCAGGTGGATCACTTGAAGTCAGGAGTTGGAGACCAGCGTGGCCAACATGGTGAAACCCTGTCTCTACTAAAAATACAAAAAATTAGCTGGGCGTGTTGGCAGGCGCCTGTAATTCCAGCTACTCAGGAGGCTGAGGCAGGAGAATCTCTTGAACCTGAGAGACAGAGGTTGCAGTGAGCCAAGATTGAGCCACTGCATTCCAGCCTGGGCAACAAGCAAGTCTCTGTCTCAAAAAAAAAAATAAATAAAATAAAAAATAAAAAAAAATTACCATTTATGGATGATGAAGCAGAGCCTTGCTTAAAAGGATTAAGTGATATACCCGGCCAGGTGCAGTGGCTCACGCCTGTGATCCCAGCACTTTGGGAGGCCGAGGCGGGTGGATCACGAGGTCAGGAGTTCAAGACCAGCCTGACCAAGATGGTGAAACCCTGTCTCTACTAAAACTACAAAAATTAGCATGGCACAGTGATAGGTGCCTGTAATCCCAGCTACTGGGGAGGCTGGGGCGGGAGAATCACTTGAACCCAGGCAGCAGAGGTTGCAGTGAACCGAGATGGCGCCACTGTACTGTAGCCTGGGCGACAGAGTGAGAGTTTCAAAAAAAAAAAAAAAAAGTGATATGCTCAAGGTCACACAGCTCTGTGGGAGGCAGGAGTGGTTGAGGCCACGTAGTCCTTGTTTTTTTTCTCAGTAGGTTTCTCTTACAGCACTGTATTAGTCAGGATTCTCCAGAGAAACAGAACCAAGAAGCTATTGCCTTAGTCCATTTGGGCTGCTAAAACAAAACTAGTGCCAGCTGGGTGACTTGTAAGCAACAAACATTTATTTCCCGCAGTTCTGGAGCCTGGGAAGTTCAAGATTGTGGTACTGACAGATTTGGTGTCTAGTAAGGGCCCACTTCCTAGTTCGCTGATGGCCTCATTTCCCTGGGTCCTCGTGTTACAATACAGAGTGAGACATGAGCAAGGCCAGAGCGACCCCCGCCTCCACTCCAACCACCAGGGATGTCAGGCAACCGTCAGGCAGTTGTTAAGACGTCTCTCTAAAATAGTAATTGGTCACAGCTGGTGCCAGGGAAAGGCAGCCTCCCAATAGATAGAAACACCTGAAACTGGTGATTGGCTTCCCAGTAGGATCTCAGCAGTTGGGCGAGTGGGCTCAAGCATGCGCACTAAGAGGCAAAATGGCAGCCTGGTAAGGGAAGAAGGCCTCAAGTCCACATGTGGACAGTTTTGGTAAACATGCTCCGCATGCGGCCTCTCCCAAATGCTGGCAGGCCACTGTGCATGTGGACAGCCCAACCCAAGGGAAGAATCAGAGAAAAAGGGACACAAACACGACCACCGCCACCCCCTCCACCCCAAGCATGCCAATGGATAAAACTCCAAGTCAAAGATCAAACAGTGCACTTGATCTCCCAAGTCGCCTGCTTGGCCCTTTTCCAAGTGTGCTTTACTCCCTTTCATTCCTGCTCTGAAGCTTTTTTTTTTTTTTTTTAAATTCTTTGACAGAGTCTTGCCCTGTCATCTAGACTAAAGTGCAGTGGCACAACATCGGCTCACTGCAACCTCTTCCTCCGAGGCTCAAGCTATCCTCCCACCTCAGCTTCAGGAGTAGCTGGGACTACAGGCATGCCCCACCACACACACGTGGCCAATATTTATTTTATTTTATTTTTTAATAGAGACGGGGTTTCGCCATGTTGCCCAGGCTGGTCTCAAACTCCTGAACTCAAGCGATCCACCCGCCTTGGTCTCCCAAAGTGCTGGGATTACAGGTGCGTACCACTGTGCCAGGCCTGCTCTATAGCGTTTTAATAAACTTTCTCTCCTGCTCTAAAACTTGCCTCAGTATCTCCTTCTGCCTTATGCCCCTCAGTCAAATTCTTTCTTCTGTGGAGGCAAGAACTGAGGTTGCTGCAGACCCATAAGGAACCACCTCCGGTAACACTCACATGATGGAAGGGGCAAGAGATCTCTCTGGGATCTCTTTTATACGATCACTAATCCCATTCACAATGGCTGCACCCTCATGACCTAATCACCTCCCAAAGCTCCCTCCTTCTAGTGCCATCACTTTGGGGAACAGGATTTCAATATATGACTTCTGGAGGTCACAAACATTCAGACTCCAGCAGATGTATAGAGATAGATAGTAAGGGATTTATTAGGAGAGATTAGCACATGCAATGGTGGAGGCTGAGAAGTCCCACAGTCTGCAGTCCGAAAGCCAGCAGCCAAGGAAAAGCGGGGGTATGGTTTCTGTCCAAACCCTGTGGCCCAAGAACTGGGAGCTAGTGGTGTAGGTCCCGTCCTGAGTGTGAAGGACTGAGAGCCAGGAGCACTGGTATCAGAAGATGGTCATCCCAGCATAAGCAGAGAGCATGCATCCGTCATTCCTCTACCTTTTCGCTCTGTTCAGGCTCTCCATGGATCCCATGATGCCTGCTCACAGTGGTCAGGGTGATTTTCACTCAGTCTACCAATTCCAGTGCTAATTTCTTCCAGAAACACCCTCACAGACACGCTCAGAAATAATATTCTACCAGCAATCTGGGCATCTCTTAGTCCAGTCAAATTGACACATAAAATTAACCATCACAGGTATCTTTTTTGTATGGAAGCAATAATGTTCCTTCTCAACATAACCTTTCATAGGTTTTGGCGGAATACAAGGGATCGGCCAATAGGTTTATGAGAACCTGGGAAATATGTATAGTGAAGTCAGGAAAGTATTCTAGCCTATTCCTTTTTTTTTTTTTTTTTTTTTTTTGAGGCAGAGTCTTGCTCTGTCCCCGGGACTGGACTGCAGTGGCCGGATCTCAGCTCACTGCAAGCTCCGCCTCCTGGGTTTACGCCATTCTCCTGCCTCAGCCTCCCGAGTAGCTGAGACTACAGGCGCCCGCCACCTCGCCCAGCTAGTTTTTGTATTTTTAGTAGAGACGGGGTTTCACCGTGTTAGCCAGGATGGTCTCGATCTCCTGACCTCGTGATCCGCCCGTCTCGGCCTCCCAAAGTGCTGGGATTACAGGCTTGAGCCACCGCGCCCGGCCTCTAGCCTATTCCTTATCCCCATGTCCCTCTACCAGATACTGCAGTAGAATGATTACCTTCATTCCCCATCAGCTGAGGTATATTACCTGCTCATTATAAAACTTAAACACGGTGTGAACTAAAAATTGTTTCTAAAACAGACTTGCCTCTTTGTTACTAATATACCTCTTTTCCCTCCATGTTTCTTTCCTTCCTTTTCTTTTTCCCTCCCCTTCCCTTTCCTTCCTTCCTTCCTTCCTTCCTTCCTTCCTTCCTTCCTTCCTCTCTTTCCTTTCTTTCCTTCTTTTCTTTCTTTCTTTCTTTCTCTTTCTTTTCTTTTTCTCTCTCTCTCTCTTTCTTTCTTTCTTTCTTTTCCTTCCCTCCCTCCCTCCCTCTTTCTTTCTTTCTTTCCTTCTTTCTTTCCTTCTTTCTTTCTTTCTTTCTTTCTTTCTTTCTTTCTTTCTTTCTTTCTTTCTTTCTTTCTTTCCTTCCTTCCTTCCTTCCTTCCTTCCTTCCTTCCTTCCTTCCTTCCTTCTTTCTTTCTTTCTTTCTTTCTTTCTTTCTTTCTTTCTTTCTTTCTTTCTTTCTTTCTTTCTTTCTTTCTTTTCTTGTCTCTCTGTCTGTCTCAGAGTCTCACTGTGTCACTCAGGCTGGAGTGCAGTGGCGCGATCTTGGCTGACTGCAAGCTCTGCCTCTGCCTCCTGGGTTCACCCCATTCTCCTGCCTCAGTCTCCTGAGTAGCTGGGACTACAGGCGCCCGACACCATGCCTGGCTAAGTTTTTGTATTTTTAGTAGAGACAGGATTTCACTGTGTTAGCCGGATGGTCTCAATTTCCTGACCTTGTGATCTGCCCACCTCAGCCTCCCAAAGTGCTGGGATTACAGGCGTGAGCCACCACACCTGGCCACCCCCCATGTTTCTTAATCATCACTGGCTAAAATTAATAATTAATATAGAATGGCTATTGAGCACGGATTATGTGGCAGGCCACAGGATCTAACTGAATTCCCATTTTACAGATGAGGAAACTGAGGCCTGTAGAAGTTAAGTGACTTCCAGTCCTGGCTATGAGAAATCTGACTCTTGTGTCGGAGACAGCATCAGGTCTGTCCCGCTGGGCTGAGGGAGCAGACATCACTGTGATGGTGACAGCATACATGCATTGATGTGGGTAGAATGTCAAATACAGTATTCCTTTGGTTCTCATACCTGTTTTCCTTAATATATTTGATATGGTTTGGCTATGTCCCCACGCAAATCTCATCTTAAATTGTGCCTTTCATAATTCTCATGTGTTGTGGGAGGGACCCAGTGGGAGATAATACAATCTTGGGCGCGGTTTCCCCAGACTGTTCTCGCAGTAGCGAGTAAGTCTCACAAGAGCTGATGGTTTTATAAGGGGAATCCCCTTTCACTTGGTTCTCATTCTCTCTTTGCCTGCTGCCACGTAAGACGTGCCTTTCACTTTCTGCCATGATTGTAAGGCTTCCCCAGCCACGTGGAACTGTGAGTCCATTAAACCTTTTTCTTTATAAATTACCCAGCCTAGGGTATGTCTTTATCAGCAGCCTGAAAACAGACTAATGCAATATTTTTCTTTGAAAGTGTAGGCACCCGGAAGAACAGAAAAATATTTCTACAATCTTGGTGAGGATTTTGAGATTTACAAGAAACCCCACATTTCTTTTAATTAAGCTGTAATTAAGATTCTTCTGGAATTTCTAGTGTGTAGGGACACATACAGTCACAGAAGGTATGTCTTGGTTTAGGTAGAGAAAACACACAGACTGAGTTCTTGTAGAGCTACCACGTGGCACAATGAGTGCTACCAATGAACGCTGTGGGTTCTGGGTCTCCTGAATATATATATTCAGATGAGCTTGGCAGGAGTGTAAGTCCCAGGAGGTTTCTAGAAGACACATCACTGAATCGGAGGGATTTTAGTCCCTGCCTTGCCATTCTGTTTTTGCCTTTAATTCAGAACACCATAGCAGGGGGAAAAATGAAGCAGAGGGGGAAAGGAGTGTATCCTTCCAAAATACACATGACCCTCCTGGCCCCCGCACACCAAGCATATCTTGCTCTGTGATCCAAGGAAGCTCCCAGAGTCTACAAAACCCACTGAGAGAAAAATATCTTCAAAGAAAAGTCAGTTCTCAGAAGAATGTTAAAGAGTGAAGAGTGAGGCAGAAAAAAAGTTCTTGCATTTTTATTTTCCTTTTGGATTTCTTTTTTTTTTTTTTTTTTTTTTTTTTTTGAGATGGAGTCTCACTGTGTCACCCAGGCTGGAGTGCAGTGGCCGGATCTCAGCTCACTGCAAGCTCCGCCTCCCGGGTTTACGCCATTCTCCTGCCTCAGCCTCCGGAGTAGCTGGGACTACAGGCGCCCGCCACCTCGCCCGGCTAGTTTTTTGTATTTTTTTTTTTAGTAGAGATGGGGTTTCACCGTGTTAGCCAGGATGGTCTCGATCTCCTGACCTCGTGATCCGCCCGTCTCGGCCTCCCAAAGTGCTGGGATTACAGGCTTGAGCCACCGCGCCCGGCCCTTCCTTTTGGATTTCTATTTTCCTTTGCTTGGGTTACAGGGAATGCTACCTTCTTTGCCTTCCTTCTTATGCATTATAATTATTTGTTCGTTTGCCTTTGATTCTTAGGGTTTCTAGATATCAGGTTTAGAAATGCAAAGTATTTGTTATTAGTGTTGATCATTACTTGTTTTTTTTTTTTTTAAATTTTCAAAAGTATTCATGTTCATCTTGTTTACATATTTTTTCCATTAGCTCATTTCTGTTTTAACGGCAATTTTATTTCTTCATTTAAATTTTTCTCTGATCCTAACTACGAAATGGGTTGCTTTAATGAAAAATGGAAATAATTACTGCTTCGACTCAAGAGACTGTCTTTATTTCACTCAGAGCTGTCACTTTTACTTGTAAGATAAGATGATTTTAAATGGAATGAAATTCTGTAAAACTGGCTGCACTAAGAAATATTGACGTGCAGTGACGGGAGGAAACTTCCATTTCTGATTGAAATCAAAACATTGAGCATATATTTTGCTAGCCTTGAATATAATTTTTAAAAATAACACCACAAAATTCTCATTCTCTCCTCTCTTCACTGGAACTTATTTAGTCATTTGGCCTGATAGCACTTACAATGCTGAAAAAGTTAATAGAGAATAAAAATATCATTTCAGAGACGTGCAAGACACACTGCGGTAACCTACGTTAACACAAATCGTCATGATGATGCCCAAACAGTAACTTCTACATTTTGATTTATTTATTGTGCACACTGCTCATAGCTAGCTCCCAGGCCAGCAACTGTGAGGAAAGGACTGAAGAAACCAAGTACAGAATTTTCATTGATGGAGGGAAGTTATTCACAATTTTTGCAATGATTCATCATGAAGCTTAGGAAATGTGTTAGAGTGTGTTAATGGCCGAATAAGTCAACTCAAACTTTTCTTTAGAGTGATTGTTACTCTACTCAAATTATTGTAAGGCAAGATGGAATGAAAAAACATGTACCCCCAAGAGCTAAATTTAACCATTCAAAAGATGCTATCGAAGAACATAGTAATGATTTTTTAAAAATATATTTTTGAGACAGGGTCTTGCTATGTCATCAAGGCTGAAGCACAGTGGCATGATCACAGCTCCCTGCAACTTCAACCTCCCAGGCTCAAGCGATCCTCCCACCTCAGCCTCTCAAATAACTGGGACTCAAATGATCCTCCCACCTCAGCCTCTCAAGTAACTGGGACTCAAATGATCCTCCCACCTCAGCCTCTCAAGTAACTGGGACTCAAATGATCCTCCCACCACCTCAGCTTCTCAAGTACCTGGGACTACAGGTGTATGACACCACCACACCTGGCTAATTTTGTTTATTTCTTGTAGAAATGAGGTCTTACTACGTTGCCCAGGCTGGTCTAGAACTACAGGGCTCAAGCAATCCTCTCACCGCCACCTCCCAAAGTGCTGGGATGACAGTAGGATAGCCACTGTGCCCGGTCAAAAAGGTTATACATTTATATTTTTTATTGCTACATAATGTTTGTACAGATTTATAGGGTACATGTGGCATTTTGTTACATGCGTAGAATGTGTAATGATCAAATCAGGGTGTTGAGGGCTGCCCATCACCTTGAGTATCTATCATTTCTATGTATCAGGAATATTTCAAGTCCCCTTTTCTAACTATTTTAAAATATACAATATATTGTTGTTAACTGTAGTCATTCGACTCTACTACCAAACATTATAACTTATTCCTGGTCAGGCACGGTGGCCCACGCCTGTAATCCCAGCACTTTGGGAGGCTGAGGTTAGTGGATCACCTGAGGTCAGGAGTTTGAGACCAGCCTGGCCAACGTGGTGAAACCCCATCTCTACTAAAAATACAAAAATTAGCCAGGCATGGTGGCACACTCCTGTAATCCCAGCTACTGGGGAGGCTGAAGCAGGAGAACCCCTTGAACTCAGGAGGCAGAGGCTGCAGTGACCCAAGATCGTGCCATTGCATTTTAGCCTGGGTGACAGAGTGAGACTCTGTCTCAAAAAAACAAAAACAAAAAACAAACAAATTTTATTCCTTCTAAATTTTTGTTTGCACCCATTAATCAAGCTCTCTTTATCCCCCCTACCTCCCATTCTTCCCAACCTCTGGTAGTTATCATTCTACCCTCTACCTCCATAAGATCAACTTTTGTAGCTCCCATATGTAAGTGAGAACACGTGATATTTGTTTTTCTGTGCTGGGCATATTTCACTTAACATAATGACTTCCCAATTCAAGTAATGATGTTTATTTTAAAGAGGAAAATTAAAAGTCACTGGCATTGGATTTTGGGGAGCTAGGCCGATTATTTCCCAGAACTTTTAGAAATTTTGCAATTTAATTTGGCATGTTTTACACCTTTAGTTATAATAATAACTCAAGAAGACAACTTTAGTTACGCCAGCTTGTCTCCTCCGGCCTTCTCTCTTCCACACCCCCGGCATGTTCTCCATTGTAATTCCCATTGTCCTACCCATTTGGAACACATTGTCCGTTGATTGAAGAAGGAGCAATAGCAAATTTGGGAGCCAGCACATGTAGCCTCAGTTCCTAGGTGATCCCTGAGTCTTTTCCTGTAGCCTTGCCTTTGGAACTTCTTTCCTTGGCTTGCGAGTAGTCCTGGAGTATGGGAGAGACTTTGTTCCCAGGAAGAAATTTTTTCTACAAGAGCATTACATAGGTAACTTCTCTTTAATACTCTGTTGCTTTTTACTCTAAGACCGGAAGATGACTTGGAGCATTTTTTTTTTTTTTTGAGATGAAGTCTCACTATGCTGCTCAGGCTGGCCTTGAACTCCTTGGATCAAGTGATCCTCCTGTCTCAATCTCTTGAGCAGCTAGGACTACAGGCACATGCCAGCATGCCCAGCTAACCTGGAAAATGTTTAAAAGTATATTTGTAGCCCCTGTCATTTGAAAACCTTCAGCAAAACTCCTTTGTTAGTAATATACACATTAAAATTACTCCATTTTCCTTTGGAGCCCAAGCCATTCATTGCTTTGCATCCTCTTAGCTATGATTGGCTTCAGGGTAACGTATCACCTAGGATGACTCAGAGTTAATACAGGAGTTTTTCAGGAATCATGGAAAAAGAACCTCCACCTCTCCACTGGCTTTGGAACTATGAAGAGAGGTGAGTGGAAATCTTGCAGAACTTCAAGTTGAAGAGAGAAACTAGATCCTGAGGACATTATATGAGCCCCTGTATCAAGCCTCAGCTGGAACCTGAACTACTCTTGGCTTTTTAAATTATATGAGTCAATGAGATATCTTTTATTATTTTTCTAATCTGGGATGAATTTTACATCTCTTCCAACCACAAATCCTAGATGATCCATTCAGATGTGGTTTGGACAGCAAGCAATGAGGCAAGGACAGTTCAATCTAAGGCAATAGACCGTAACCTAAAGCGCCAAGTGTAGAAAATGCAGGGCGGAATTCTCAACAAAATCCAAACCTAGCTGGTTGTCCTGGCAACAGCCACGCTCCTTAAAAAGAGAGAGAGAGAGAGAGAGAAGAAAATGCAAGGCCTGCTGAGGGTAGGTGGATAGCAACAATTTAGTGAAATTTTAGGGTACATGAATGAGAATAGAAAACAAGTGTAGAAATTTTGGTTGAGATTTTGGTCATGGAAAATTTTGAATGCTAGGTCAAACGTTTATTTGAGAGAGAAGAGTGGAATATTCTTCTTTATTGTGGAATATTATTCTTCAGAGTAAAATAAATGAATCTAAGCTTCATGAAAATTGGCAAATGGATTTAATGAGGCAACTAGGCTGGGCAGAGTAATTTGACATTTGCAGTAAGGCATAGACTATTAATAAAGTACATGTTGTAATCATCCTACAGAACCAGGATGAATCTTAGCCA
This sequence comes from Piliocolobus tephrosceles, assembly GCF_002776525.5. NCBI lineage: Eukaryota > Metazoa > Chordata > Mammalia > Primates > Cercopithecidae > Piliocolobus > Piliocolobus tephrosceles. Next base: position 97,525,294 of record NC_045442.1, read on the forward strand.
AAATTTGACTTAGATGTTGAGACTGATGATGCCACACACACACACTAAGAAGGTATGAGAAAGTTTTTTTACTCACATAATGAGGCTTTCTAGGGGAGAGTAGAGTGGCTCCCAAGCAAGTCTAAAATTGGCTTGAGAGAACAGGGAAGAAGAGTGTCTTGGAGTTTTTATGGTGGTTAGGGAGTTGGGCAAGAGAAAGGGTTGTTTACCTATGGTTTGAACTTCCCTCCAGGACCAAAAGAAGAGCACCTGGGCTTTTTTGGCAGCTTTCATAGATAGATTTCATAGATAGATGGATGGATAGATAGATGAATGGATGGATGGATGGATAGACAGATAAATGGATGGATAGTTAGATGGATGAATAGATAGATGGAGAAAAGGACAGATGGATGGAAGGATAGATAATTGAATAGATAAATGGATGGATAGATTGATAGATGCATGAATGACAGATGGATAGATGGATGGATAGATTGGATAGATGGATGGATAGATGGATGGATGAATGAATAGATAGATGAATGGATGAATAGATGGATAAACAGATAGATGTAGATAGATGTATAGATGTAAGGATAAAGCTGTTTGACATGTTGTGGATGAGAAGTCTTTGGAACACTCATGGATATACCCTATGGTCAGAAGCTTGGGTTTGATGTTGAGACATATATTTAGTAATTATCCTCATATATGCCATGGAAGTAGATAAAATGGCCAAAAGGGAAGTATAAGGGAGATAAGATAAGCAAGATGAAAATTTTGGGAGCTTGCCAGAGAATAAAAGTAACTTAAATGTGCCCAGAGAAGAATGTAGAGAGAAAAGAAGGGACAGAGCATGTTTCATGGTGGAGGGATAACTATTTTACAATGATACAGAAAAATCAAGGGGACAGGAATTAGAAAACTAGAGTACTCATGGGTCATTGGTTATCTTTGAGTCAAGAGATGCTTTTGGGAGGATGTGAGATGGAGCAGGGACCTCTCTTAAGGGACAACATTCCCTTTCCCCAGCATGAAATTAAGGAAAATCTTGAGTTCCTTCAAGAAAAATTTCAGGCACCTCCCTAGTCCTGAGAAATAAATAGGCAACTTGATAAGCAAGAAAGTGATACTAGCTGAAAACAATAGCAAAGGAAGTTAGAGTCAGGAGATGTTTTGTTCTCTAGAGAAACTAAAGATAACATCTTAGCATATGTTCTTAAGTTGTTTTTCAGAACCCCAAAACCTCACTAAATGGATCTGCTGGTACATAGACCTCAGATAAGTGGGGACTGAGGACTTGAACTCTGACCACCGGTTTTGTTTTTCTAAATTTTTCCTGAGGGGCCTGGAGGATGTCATGCCCACAAACCAGACATAACAGTTTTTTTTTCTGCTGACCCCAAATATTTAGGCAAAGCTTCATCTCCTTAACCAATCACAAGTCAGAAATTTTCTGCCTTTGCATCTCCCATAACCTGTGAACCTGTTTTTGAGATGTCTTACCTTTTTAGGTCAAACCAACGTACATCCTCCATGTATGAACTTATGACTTTGGCTGTAACTTCTGCCTCTCCGCCTTTACAAACCCTTACCTGTGAGCCATCAGGGGATTCGAGTCTGGAGCGTGAGCTGCCTGATTCTCCTTGCTTGGGGCCCTGCAATCAATGCCTCACCTTGTCTCTCTGCAATCCCAAAGTTGGTGTTTGACTTTGGTGCTTTGGGCAGGTGGATCTATGTTCGGTTCAGTAACAGGTGTAGGTATAGTCAGTTTAGAAAGAGCAGAGGAATGAGTGATTGGCAGATGGAGATTACTCTTTCACAAATTTTGTTGGGAATGGTGGTAGATAAAGTAGTCAAATGAAGACATACAGATTTTATTTTTATTGAGATAAAATATATGTATATAATTTATTATCTTTGTCATTTTAAGTGTACAGTTCAGTGGTAATAAATACATTACATTCTTTTTTCTCCCTTCATTTCTCCTTCCCCTTAAGAAATACAAGTTTTTATAATCAATGAGTAGGCAGATTTGAGAATGTTTTCCAGATAGTGGGGAAATTGATTCAGGCAAGGGAAATAAATTATAGAAAAAGGAAAGAAAAGAATGAGTTTAGGTAGAAGGTAAAAAAAGCAGAAAAGATTGGTTAGGGATATGAGAATTGGGATTAGTTCTATAAAGAGAAGAGATACTTCTTTTGAAATTGTAAGTATTGAAGAAAGTGTGGGTAGGGGAGAGAAGATATGGGATGGAGGCGGCACGATTGTGTGTTTGTGCATGCATGTGTGTGTGTGTGTGTGTGTGTGTGTGTGTGTGTGTGTGTAAAGTGGAGGCCTAAGCATTTCTAAGGAAGTTAGGACCAGGGCCATGGCTTGAGGCCAAGAAAAGGGAGTTGAATAGTGACTTTGGGAAAGGTTATAAAAAGTAAAATGGATTATAAATCATTCTACCATAAAGACACATGCACACGTGTGTAAACTGCAGCACTATTTACAATACCAAAGACTTGGAACCAACCCAAATGCCCATCAATGATAGACTGGATAAAGAAAATGTGGCATGTATACACTATGGAATACTATGCAGTCATAAAAAAGAATGAGTTCATGTCCTTTGCAGGGACATGGATGAAGCTAGAAACTCATTCTCAGCAAACTAACACAGGGACAGAAAACCAAACACTGCATGTTCTCACTCGTAAGTCGGAGTTGAACAACGAGAACACATGAACACAGGGAAGGGAACATCACACACTGGGGCTTGTTGGAGGGTCGGGGGCAAGGGGAAGGGGAAGGTGGGGGGCAAGGGGCAAGGGGAAGGAAGGGTAGGGGACAAATACCTAATGCATGAGGGGTTTGAAACCTAGATGATGGGTTGATAGATGCAGCAAACCGCCATGGCACATGTATACTTATGTAACAAACCTGCACATTCAGCACATGTATCCTAGAATTTAAAGTAAAATTTAAAATAGTAAAGATGAATAAAGGCATTGCCAAGCAAAGCAATAGTACCAAGTAAGGGGTAATTATATGCATTTTCATTGAATCACACAGAAGATTCCTCTGATCTCCAATAGCAGTCAGCGGTTAAGAAAGAGCAGTTTACGGGGCCTGCCTAGGGTTAGGAATGCAGAACATGAGTAGACAGAAAGGCGAGTGAATGAGGGAGTGGACGATTCTATAAAACAATTCATTGACGCACGAGGGAGGTGGGAAAACGAGATGCGGGGAAGTGAGGTTAGGAGAGGCAGCTGGTCTGGAAGAAAAGAGGAAGAACCTGGACACTAGTGTTCGTCAGTAAAGAATGGCTCTAATGTCCCTTTAGGAGTGAAGTGAATGGGAAGGCACAGGAGTTCCGTGACTTGGGACTTATAGAAACCAGAGTGGTTCAGAGTGTTGACGTGGTTCTAATCAGAATAATGAAGTACAGATAAATATTTCCCGGGTTGAAAATGCTGAAGAACTGCAAGGAGTTGTCACTGGCCTTGGAGGAACAGAAGAAAGGAACATGAGCTGGATGGCCAAATATGGAAGAGGGTCCCAGGTCTCAGCCGGTGTGGGCAAAGTAGTGAGCCTACAGAGGCTTCAGGCTGAGCACAGTTAGGATAATAAGCACAAAAGGAGTCCCATCATAGTAAAGTTTACACATAGGGGGTCAATGATTACAGAAATGAGGCCAGCTGAGAAGTGTTAGTTATACAGGAGGGGGATGGAGAAGGGCTCAGGAGGCTGCATCTTGTCGGTACAGGAGCATACTCAGTTAACTAACACCCAAAGGCAAAGGTCCAAATGGCAGTCACAGGTCTTGGTTTGGACTATTAAGTTTTAGGACACTTGAAGCTAAAATAGTGGGAGTGAGGATAGGACATGGGGCAGGTCAAGGAGTGACAGACTTCTGAAAACTTGTTTCCAAAGTTTACTCCACCAACACTCATTGAGGTTCCACTCAATATGTACTAGTGATAATAATAGCAATAATATGAGTAAAATGATGCTTACCATTTGCTTTTCATAAGCCGGACACCATATCAAGTGTTGTCTCATTTATTCTTTCTTACAATCCTAGGAGGAAGAACTATTGTTAGTCCATTTTATAGGAAAAGGAACTCAGATTCAGATGCAAACTAAGCACCCTGCTAAAGACCACGCAGCCAGAGGGAACCCTGACTCCAAGCTCATCAGATGGCTTTGTATGTATTAGGTAGCAAGGAAATGGTGATGAATGCGACAATGTCTTTTTTTTTTTTTTTTTAAGATGGAGTCTCGCTCTGTCACCCAGGCTGGAGTGCAGTGGCACGACTTTGGCTCACTGCAAGCTCTGCCTTCTGGGTTCATACCATTCTCCTGCCTCAGCCTCCCGAGTAGCTGGGACTACAGGCGCCCATCAGCATGGCCAGCTAATTTTTTGTATTTTTAGTATTCACTGTGTTAGCCAGGATGGTCTTGATCTCCTGACCTCGTGATCCACCCTCCTTGGCCTCCCATAGTGCTGGGATTAGAGGCACGAGCCACCGTGCCTGGCCAAAAACGTCTCTTTTAAAGAAAGCCAGTCAGGACGCAGTGGCTCATACCTGTAATCCCACCATTTTGGGAGGCTGAGGCGGTGGATCACGAGGTCAGGAGTTCAAGACCAGCCTGACCAACATGGTGAAACCCTGTCTCTACTAAAAATACAAAAATCAGTTGGGTGTAGTGATGCATGCCTGTAATCCCAGTTATGCAAGAGGTTGAGGCCGGAGAATCGCTTGAACCCGAGAGGCCGAGGTTGCAATGAGTCGAGATCGTGCCACTGCATTCCAGCCTGGGTGACAGAGTGAGACTCCATCTCAAAAAAAAAAAAAAAAAAAAAAAAGGAAAGCCATACGTCGTGTGACTCTTTTATATGAATCACTGATTTCAGAGTGTTTAGCAATATCTTTAGCAATATTTGTCTTGATATGATTAGCCCTCTTTAATTTTATCCCTTAACTAATGGCATTCTAAAATATCCCTTTGTCTCTGCTGTTTGAAAATCCAATTCACTCTGTAGACTGACTATAAACGCAAATAAGAGCATTGATTTTCTCATTTCATCACCTCTAGAGAACAATTCATAAAGTGCGGAAGTTCTAACTAGTCAATCAATAGTCACTACTTAAATCAGAGACTCCGAGAGTAGTCTATTATTAAAAAGTGTTCATCTGACAATGGCATTGAATGAAAATAAAGGCACCGATCCAGCCTATGATCCTCATTCAGCTTCAGGAAATCATATGGAAAAAAGTTCTGTTTACCATATTTAGAGCTTTTCCTGTGTTTGGTTCCTGCCTGAGGAGAGGTAGGGAAAATTCAATTTCTCAAAATACGGTGAAGCAGGGCAATCGACAGGGCTTTCCCTTTACAATGATTGCACAAACCAAAGCTGGCATTCAGCTACCCCTCTCATTTTGGCCTGTGATTGACTATAGGATAAATACAGATCTGTATGAAATATCAACTGCGTAGACCAGACAATCAGACTCATTAGTTATTGGAAATGCTATTATCTTACCAATTCTGTAATCCTATTTCTGGAGTTAGTTACGTAATTTTACCTGAAACAGAAAAGGCAACTTTGACCTGAATAACATTAAAAATGGGCCTTTCACTAAATCAGGAAGAAAGATTTCTTCCTTCTTAATGAATCATAATTGGAAGGCTGTAATAGGTGCAAGTGTGAAAAATGGATGTGGAAGAGGAAATAAGAGTGGCATTCATTATTTCTAGTAATTCAAATATTTAAAATGATACTTTATCACTCCTAGTTGGGGCTTCGGTTGGACCATTACTCATGTTTGCCTATTACTGTGTTGTTAAATTCAAGACGTTTTTTATGCCGGCAGGGACTTTTGATGACTAGTTCTCAAAATAGAGAAGAATCTGCAGCTCAGGAAGATGCGATTTGCTCAAGGTCTCACAACGGCAAGTCCACGACTTGAACTTTGGTTCTCTGTCCAAAATTCATTCCGTTCTGCTCTCCTCTTTCCCCAGGAACGATTCTGAAAGCAGAGTGTTGCTACAGCAATGAGGTTCATGGAAATTCTGTTGTTCTTTCTCATCAATAAGATATAGGCCGGGTTTGGTGACTCCCACCTGTAATCCCAGCACTTTGAGAGGCGAAGATGGGAGGACTGCTTGAGCCCAGGAGTTCAAGACCAGCCTGGGCAGCATAGCAAGACTCCATCTCTACAAATAATAATAATAAAAAAAATTACCTAGGCATGGCAGCATGTACCTAAAGTCCCAGCCACTCAGGAGGCTGAGGTGGGAGGACTGCTTGAACCTGGGAGGTCAAGGCTGCAGTGAGTCATGATGGCGTCATAGTACTCCAGCCAGGGCAACAGAATGAGACCCAGCCTCAAAAAAAAAAAAAAAAAAAAAAAAAAGAAAAAGAAAAGGAAAAAAGAAAAAAGAAAAGAAAAAAATTGGGAGGCCTAGACAGACAGATCACGAGGTCAAGAGTTTGAGACCAGCCTGAACAACATGGTGAAACCCAGTCTCTACTAAAAATACAAAAATTAGCCGGTGTGGTGGCGCATGCCTGTAATCCCAGCGACTCGGGAGGCTGAGGCAGGGGAATTGCTTGAACCTGGGAGGCAGAGGTTGCAGTGAGCTGGTATCATGCCATTGCACTCCTGCCTGGGCAACAGAGCAAGGCTCTATCTCAAAAAAAAAAAAAAAAAAAAAGAAAGAAAGAAAAAAGAAAAAAACAGAAAAATGTCTGTAGATGAGGTAGAGATGGAGAGATGGAGACCAATGAGCTCACCTACAGGCTGCAGTTTCCTCTTTTCCTTAGTTCATGGGAATTTCCTTTAGGTAAACAAAAAACAAAATGTCTTGCTCTCTGTGCTTTGAAAAAGCACAGGAAACAGAAATTCTACATCATAGATTATAAAGTGCAATTGTACGTTAAATTGAAGTGCTTATTTTAATATATACTTATAACTAGTAGATACATTTATGCTTAACAATTAGTGGTTTCCTGATTTTCCAAGAGTCAGCTTCCACATTAGCAGAGTCGGTGGAGATGCACATGGAAGACAGTGAAGGTGCTGCGCAGAGTTCTCGTGGCCCTCACACCACTCTAGATAGCCGTCAGGACCAGGCATCTCAAAATCAGAGAATCGCTTTTCTTTTCCTGGGATGTTAAGCATCCCTTACTAATGTGCAAATACCCCTTGAAGAGTTAATACTGAATCTTTTGCTGCATTAACTATAAACACCTTAGTAAGTAGGAGTCTAGGTCTAGATTTCCCCATGAGGAGAAATTTGTACTGAGAAGTAAGGCACCAAAGATCAATTTTGCCCAGAGCTGAACCTGAGTATTACCATGAATAATAAGTGAAAATAGCTTAAATTCCATTAGTAACATGATTCTAGCCAATAGATTTTAGACCAGGAGGGGCTGCTATTATCAATCATTATTATTTTATGATCAGAAAATGAATACACCGATGTTTACAGCGAGGGAAAATGCAAGCCAGCTTTTGCCTTTCCTCCTGAGGAAAGTGATGAACTGGTATGCATTTAGAAAATGCTGAATATCTTCTAGGTCTAAGCAGCTCCATCCCCTCCTAAAATGTCCATATGTGAAACAGGCATTTTGCAGATTTTTTTTAACTCAGCATTTGCTGATCTTAAAAGAACTGCTAGTGTAAAAATGTACCTTGCATTTGAAAGAAACCTGTTACAAGGAAAGGTGTGAACAAAATGCATTATGTTTGTCTGACATATTGAAAGTGACTCATTTCATTCAAAGGTGTTGATTTATCTTTTTTTCCCCTCTCTTCTTCTCTTTTTAGTTCAGTTATAGTGCATGAAATAGTAGGTGGTCAAATACTCTCCCTGGCAGTGCCCACTTTCTGTCACTTTTAAAATTTCCTTTCCTAATAGGACCCCAGCTTAGCCAACTGGACTTTGGAAAAGTGAAGTGTTAGTCCTTAGCCATTTGCAGTATGAAAACTCTACTATGCCAAGACTATAGTATTTCTTCTTTTATTCTCACTTAGTGCTTAGTGGTAAGGTGATAAGGTGGTAGGTCCTTCATATTTATTAAACAAATAATTAATCTGATAATCTAATTCTCAAAAGCCCAATATATAATACATTCCCAAGGGTTTTAAAAAATGTAGATTGATTAAAATCAAGAATAAAATAACCAGTATTATTTTGCCATACACTGCATGTTTATAAAACCACAAATCAATCTATATTGGATATAGAAAGCCTATTAGCTTTTCGCGAAATGGCATGAATTAGGTTTTTTCAGTGATCCATTTGCCAAAATGTGTAAGACTTGAAAACCACAGAATACTTAATTGTCTCTAGACCTGTGTACCCACTGTAGTGGAAGGAACTAGGGGGTATTCCGTACTTAGTAAATCAAGTTTATCTGGTAAAATCAGGACAGAAATCAGCTACAAAGCGCTATTTTGTAAAGTATTTATGTCCTAAATATTTAGGTAGTGTACCACTTTTTTTCTTCGAAACAACATTAACAATCTGTCTTTGTGTCACTTAGGCCCTTCCCAAGTTGCATGAAATGGATGAATAATGTATGATGTCATGCCTCAGTGATTCACATAGCTAAGCCCAGGTAAACATTCGCTGCCAAGATTTGATTTTTGTTTTTTAACGTAATAGGGTCTAAGTGGGAAGATTCTTTATGTGGGTATTTTGAAAGGCATTTTTAGACACTTAGACGTTTTCATCATGAGAATTAGAAGAGACAGGCTTGCTTTGTCTTATATGTCGAAGGCAGGAAGTTAATGCTGGGAGTGTTCGTAAGTCAGTTGCCAGATAACCAGACCAGAGCGGAAGGACCACTGGGAGAGCTGCTCATCTTTGATGAAAATAGCTGATAAAGTCACCTAATTTTGTATATGTTACTGATACGGAGAGGAGATAGAAAAATATTGGGTGGAAGAGGGTGGTTCCCTGGCAAAGGCCCCACCCTCAAGCCTGGAGGCCCACAGCCCTAAATGGGGACAGGCATTCCTGTTTTCACACCCAAAAAGTTGCCTTTTAGCCTGCCATGCCCCCATCCTGTACCCATATAACCCTGAACCCCAGGCTTCAGAAGCTGACGAGCAGATGAGGAGATAAACAGACAAACAATGTGGCAGAGAAAGAGAGAAGAGAAAGAACTTCTAAATGCAGAGAGGGGTTTGGCTGGGGATGGTTGGAGAGGAGCTTGACCAAGCGTCAGCCAAACTCCAGGGGAAGGTCATCTTCCCACTCCATCCTGCCCTCCAGCTCCCCATCTATCCCACTGAGAGCCACTTCCACCACTCAATAAAACCCCACATTCATCCTTCAAGTTTGTGTGTGACCTGATTCTGCAACAGCAGAGGGGGCACTGAGCTGGTTAACACTTAAGTCATCTGTGGATGGCAGAGCTCAAAGAGCATTGTAACACTGGGGTTGCAGGCACCCACCTCTAGACACTACTGTAGGGGTGGAGCCTAAAGTGCTCACCCCAGCTCCTGCACTCCCCCTCCTGCAAGGGGTTTGGGCTCCCAGCAGTTGAACAGAGAGCTGGACCCCTGTCACATACCCTGTGAGGGAGACCAGGTAACTTTCTCGTCTCATTACCTGTATCCAGGGGCCAGATTGGGACCTCCTTATAAATCATCATTATAATGTATCAGATATCAGAACAGTTCACACTTAAGAAACTCAGAAACATGAGTTCTGAGAAGGACAAAATACTCTTACTAACATCTTCTGTTTCTGCCTGGTAATTAGGGCCAAGAACAGAGACTGTATTCCTTAGAAGAGATGACGTCCTAAAGTGACGAATACAACTCGTGGTACAAACGGGAAGACAAAAGTTTCTTAGCAGAGAAATATTTATTCAACTGACATTAACTGAAATGGTCGGAAACTACTTCTCATTTTAAACACCTTTGCAGGAAATACACTGCTTCATATTCCACCGAAACCCACACAAAAGGAAAACAGTTGTAGCTCGAGGGCAACTTGGAAAACAAAGACCAAATATTGACCCAATTGAAATTTGGCAGCTCCATTTCCCTGCAGGGCCATCTCTGGGTCATGGATTAGGTGCTGTGGCTTTTCTTCCTTTTGCATGGTTCTGGCCTTGGCAGCACTGGGCTGTAGCCTCCAGGGTTGGTAATTTGTCACTCTCCAGGATAACTCTATTTCAGAGGGATTGTCAAGTGGCCAGGAAGGCAGCAGGGCCACCCGCTGTGACCTGATGTCTGAGCCTGAGAAGACCTGTCCCTCTTGGCCAGGCACTTCCCCCCTAGTCCTGTGGCTTTTGGACATCTTCAAGGAGACCCAGGATGAATGGTCCATATCTGGTTTTTCTCTAATTCATATTGGCGCTGTACTCTGCTAAGCATGAGGTGATTGTGTGAGAACTGGAGAAAGACGAGAACTGGTATTATGTGGATAGAGTGGCATTTTGTTTATAAAGTAAAGGGAAATTTTGTGTACATTGTCTAGTCCAGTGTTTCCAATCATTTTGTGTCTAATATTATTTGGCCTCATCATGTTTTTCATGGATCTGTTTTTCTCTAGGTGCTTTTTGAAACCTATACATGTACACACACACACACACACACACGCACAAATTAAAATTAAATTTGTCCTGAGAAATCTGAGACTATTAGAAAACTAAAGTGGAGCCAATGATATCTTTTTTTAGCTCGTGCTTCATCAAGAAGTTTCTGTTGTTTGATTTTTAAGGACCATTTTCTACCACAAAGTAAACATCAGGAGATGTTTTTCTCCTTCGTGATGATTTTAATGCCAAACCCACTTTGTGTGGTTCCCTTTAATTCAAATACTTGCATTCTATAGAGAATAAAATTTTAATCTGTGGGATCTTCCTGGTATCCAGGAATTTTGCTGACGATGACATATACTGTGGCTGGGAAAGTGATGAAGAGACACCCTCATCGCATGGTGCATGGACTGTGTGCTGGCTGAAACAAAGAGTATAAGGACTTGGGTTGAGGAATCAAAGTGCCTACTTTGGCTTTTAGATAAAAGTACCATCTTGCAGGGGCAAGGAGAAAATGCGGTGACTATGGGATGATTTTTCAGAGTTGAAATCAAATTAAATGGGTTTTGGGAATGAGCCTTTTTGGCTTAAAAAGCTTAAAAGGCATTTATTTTACTATAAAACACAAGTTTCATTCCCTCTTTGAGTTAATTACTGCCTCTACCCTTTACAAAATGGACTACACTGCAGTGGTATGGCAAAGCAAGCTGGATTTCTGTCATTGGTGTGGTAAAGATGGCCCCCATCCCAAATTGCAGACTAGCAAAATGCTAAATGCTACTTACATGATCTAAGATGGGTTGATTTCATTGCTCTTTATCAGATGTCAGGAACCAGGAATAAACATAAAAATAAAGTTTCACAGAGGAAAAAATTCTGCCAATTACCCTCAGTGATGCGAAAATTGTCATCATTTAAAGCCATCTTCACTTACATATCACATTTCCAAAAAGGCTACTTGGATTATCATTCCCATTTTCCACAGGCCTCCAAAGACAGCTTTAAACCATATTTTAATTGTTGGTTCTTACCCCCAGTCTTTGTCGTTTGCTTAAACTGCTTTCTGAAACTGGTGATGCTAACACATGTTCACTTGCTCTGGTCTCTGCTGCCTTCCTGGATATAGTCTCCAAAAATTTGCTTCTCCTCTACATTTCAGGCATTTTTCTTCCAACTGTTCTTACATACTAGCCAATGCTTTTTAACTAAAGTGGTTTTAGAACATTTCTTCTGCATGCAACAGATGGTATAAGACTATTGCCTTAGCTCTCTCTAACAACCTCCATGACTGGGATGGGGGAGATACATTTGCTGAAGGAGCAGGGGTAGAGGGAGGCAGAAGATTCTAGAGTCATGAAGAATGGTGTTGGGATCCTTGGGTGTTGGAGGGAGGGGAAAAGGAGGTAAAATTGGAGAGAAAATGGATGATTTAGTACTTATTTAGGCATTTTCTGTTTTAACCTAAAGACTCACTCAAGACAGATGCCAACTAGAATTGGAGCCCTGAACTTGGAGATAGATCAAGGATCTGATGACTCTCTCTGCCCTCTTCAGATCAATGCAGTTTCTTTGTTATGATGTATCTCCTTGTTTTGCTCTATTCTACTGTGGATACAAACTGACCATTCTCTGTATGCCCATTTTGAATTCCGAGAAAGCCACTTTGGTTAGCAATTTACTACTGACCCGGTTGGCCAGCGCTACACATGGCACAAACCTGGGCCCTGGCTGGACTACCTGTGGGACGCCTCTGTCTATCCTAACAATGGCTGTTCCCAGGCAAAGCACAGCTTGAGAACTGTGCTACTGAGTGGGAGTGGAGGCCGGAAGGGAGCTGCATGTAGGAGTTAGCTGTGATGGGCTCCATTGATACCTCTACCCTGTTCAGTTCTGTGTGGATGCGTGACGTATTCAACAAAACAAAGAACTGAGAGAACACAGGCCTTAGAGTATTGTTATGAAAGGGGCAAATGTTGGAAAGTTGCCTGAGTACTTAAGGCACGTTTTAGAGGTCAAGAAAGGAGATGCATTTGGAGCAAGAAAGGGGCTTGGAGACCAGGAGCAAAGGGATGTACATTTTTGTCCACTTCTTTTTTGCAGTGCACATGGATAATTTGGTGTATACTGAATTCTTTGCCATGAATTCCCACAAGATCCAGTGGTTTCTTCTTGCCTTACAACAGTCTTCCATAGAAATATTGGAGAGAGAATATGTTTCCCTCTCAGTATCTCAAGGTCTTGAGGCTGCATTCTCTGCGGGAGATTGAGAAAGGGATGGAAGGGATTTTCACAGGTGGACCATTTTAATCCTTTTCCTTGGTACTGAGACTTGAGTCATCTCCATGACCTTTTACCTGGTGAGTCTTTCTCTAGATTGGAGCTGTGCTTCACACTGACTCCCTGACTTGCTCCGAAATCAGGAAAAATCTTTCCTAATGAAGAAGTACTAAAGCATTAACCAACCTGCCACAGGTAACTAAAGGCATTATTACATACACAGTCAATTTATTAATATATAAAACCCTTAGATCTTAATCTGAGTGCAATTCAAACTAGAAAAAAAAAAGGATTTGAGTTTGAAGATTATATGTCTTTTTGTCTCTGAAGAATATTCCGGGAATGATATTTGGGTAGAGAGAAGAAAAATATTTCATTAAAAATTTACTCTGCACATGAAAACTGAATTCCACATGAACAAAATATGATCTTTGCACAGTATATTATTTGCAGGCACTGACATTTCGGTTTCCTCAGAAACAGGTGAGCTTTGTTTTGTACTCTATAGAGCCATATGTGCAGGCGGATTGTTAATAGGTGTTCTTTGGTAAGGAGCTCTCACTAAATGTGTGACTGAATGGACTTACTTTCTCTATATTAAAATGCAGAGTTGTAATATGTGTAATTTTTACTCCCTCTCAATCAAGTGATAAGTTGCTTTATGTGGTCACAAGTATAATAATTTTCTGGGCATCGTAAGATGACTGGTGTGGGGTCTGGATTGAATCACTCACATGGGAATGTGGGATGAGATTGGCACCCTTGAATAAATAACACACTTGCATTATTTTATTTTTCTATTTTGCATTAAAAAATCAGTACAACTGTTATAAAACCTATTTTTGTCTTAAATGAAGTCAATTAAATTTTCAGCTAGGCCAATTCAATAGAAATGAGTTTGGAAAATATAATCAGTACAGAAAAAGAGAAGCTAAATGTGCATTCAGTCAAAAAAAAAAAAAAACTTACACATTTTTCTTGCTCTGCTGAGAGAGGCTATTGGGTAGGATATTCTTGGCATTTGTTCATTTAAAGATAAGGATAACTCCCTTCACGCAACCCTGAGAGCAGGATGCAGTGAGAATTTCATCAAAGGCTGTATAATTCTGTGAACATGTTCTTGGGAGTTATAGAAATTCTTACCCATCCTCATATAATTTTGCATGCAACCTTCATGGAAGAGCCTCCTAATTTGTGTTGGATGAATGATGTCTTTTTCTAATTAGGCAGATGCTTCCGTTTTAGCTGGGAACGAGAAGACAATGTCTAATTGAGCTCTTTTTTTGTTGTTGTTTTGGTTTTTGGACAGTGTTAGAATTAGCCTTGGAATTTAGTCTCCTGATTGACTCGTGTTCTAATTAAAACCCAATTTGATTGATTCTGCTTGTGCCTTTCTATAGGAAACACAGAACAACGTCCCAGATTCGCAACATATTGAAATCGCTGACTCCTTCTGATGCCCCTGATGTGTTCTGACATTCACAAGCACTCCACACAGAACCCCATCTGCACTGACATGCATATTCTCTCAAGCTCCAACATGGACACATCATCCCACTTGACCTTTTGTTATTCCTTTGTTGTAATATGTATTCAAATACAATTTCTGAACAGGATCTCATGGAGTAAATATGGCGGTATTGATAGTTTCCATTATCTCAATTTACCGAAGAGAGAAAAATCACTTCCAGAATCTGAGTAAGCCTAAGCTGTCCTTTATTTTTTTCCTTTGCCTTTAGCTTTGAAGGCTTGGAAAGTCCTAATACCCTAAAAGTTAAATTGGCTTGTCTAATGCATACAGATGGCAAAGCCTTGTGTTAGGTACAGCTGTCATTTTCATCTTCAAAAGAAAGGAGGGAAAGTATCATCAGCTTACCTGCAGCATCTAAGTAGAAAGGTGAGCATTGTGCAGACAGTAAGAAAGTCTAGCTGATGCAGTCGCATCTGCATAAAAAAACAATTTTTTTTGGAAGAAAGAGTTTTCATTGCCATCATCCCCTGACTTATTCCAAATACACTTTCAACTTTAGGAAAATAAAAACATATTTGTGTCTCTGCTAAAGATATCATTACTTGAAAGCTTTCATGTTGGAGTAAGGAAGGCACAATGTTTGTAGAATCACCTGGTTTGAGTCTTTTCCCAACTTTTTACATGAAATATACTGAGTTTGCATCCCCTGGCGCAAGATAGAATCAACTTCTCTCCCGGGGGCCCACCCATTTCTCTTAGAACATATCCAACCTTCCAATCTACTTCACGTTTATCTCTTTCTACTGAACTGTAAGCTTCTTACCCTGCCTTTTTATGGGTTGTGAAATGTTTATTGAATAAATGCTTGGACTTTTATAAAGAGGTAAAACATTTCAGCAACATCTTCAAATAATGCCTATGCCATCCTATTTGATTTAGTATGTATGCAGTGAGGCCAGGAGTGGTGGCTCCCATCTGTAATCCCAGCGTTTTGGGAGGCAGAAGTGGGAGGATTGCTTGAGGCCAGGAGTTCAAGATCCACTTGGGCAACATAGGAAAACCCTATCTCTACAAAATAATAATAGTAACAAATAAATAATAAAAACTAGCTAGGCATGGTGGTGTGTGCCTGTGGTCTTACCCAGGCTGAGGAGGGAGGGATTCCTTCAGCCTGGGAATTTGAGGTTTCATTCAGTGAGCTATGACTGTGCCACTGCACTCCAGTCTGGGAGACAGTAAGACTCTGTCTAGGGAAAAATGAAACAAAACATACACATATATGCAGTGAAGCTATCCACATGAGCCTGACTTCTCATTGTAAAGATCTAATAAATTCATAGCTTCAGATAGAATCCAAGGTTGTGCATTTTTCATTAGATCATGCAAATGAGGTGAACAGAGAAATGATCACACTTCAGCTTACGGAGGGGAGAGATGCTCACTTAGCAAGCACCTCCACCAGCAGATTGCTGAACATTCTCTGAGTTTATTTTACAGTGTGCGTAGGCCCACTTTGCTGGAGAAAGGCAACTGAGAAGAGCTTTGCCAGAAATCTGGAATAAGGCTTGCACTGATGCCATAGAGAGAACTTTCTTTTAGAGCATCGTGTAGATCTGTTTTGGCAATTTTTCAAGCCTACATTTATGCCTGGGTCAGTAACAGGAGAAAAAAATCTGTTATTAATTACTATAATTTGAAAAGAAGTTAAAATTGATCTCTCGCAATCTGGTTTGGCAGGAGAAAGACATTTACCACTCAAAATTTTGGAACTTGCCTTAGCACCAACATTATCTGCTGACCGTAGTGGGAAGTCTTTTTTGTAGAAAAACATTCAGTTCTATGCAATTACTGTGTGACAGAAAAGATAGTGTAAAAAGATTTTTTTAAAAATCTGTAACAGAATCCTGTTTTAGTGTGTTTAATAAATGTTCCTCTGTAAAGAGTCAAGTCCTATGGTACAGTAACAATTCACTCGCCTGTAAACTTGGATTGCCAAATATCAATTTTACCTTGAAGTGATATGCTCCTGTATGAGAAGATAAATAACTGTTTGGTTACAGACAGCAGAATTAAGTAATTTTGGGAAATGAATTACCATACTGACCTTGTGTAGACCTGGCATGAAAGCTTGCCAAGATGGGACATTGCCAAGTTCCTGCCTCATTTATGTGATGTAAACCCCACCTTTTCTTCTGATTTATGGTCAACTTGCTTTGATAAAACAGATTGTTTGAATTATATTTAACTGAATGTTCATTTCTTCTACTTTTTCTTTAAGTGTAGGTAACTCCAAAAATCCAATAGTCTGCTGGAGGGTGAAGGCTAAAGGATATTCGTTCTCGAAAATGGACATAGCCTCAAATAAACAGTAATATACCACATGGGAGGTTGGAATAGATTATCTCTGGGTTCCCTTCCTGTCCTACGGTGCTGATCCCATATATTTCAGGAGAAATGGAAAACTCATCCATACCTAGGTCTTGTCCTGGACATTCACAGGAGCCCAGCATTCCCTCTCACTCTTAGAGCCACCATCATCCTATCTGTGTGGGCAGGGAGGTAAAAATGCTTCATGGGAGCACAGATACTTGAATCTGCTTGTAAAGCTATTACTGTCTAAGTTGCCAGACAGACAGGCATGAGCAGAAACCTCCCTAAGATAACACTATGCTCTTCTCAGAATCCTGCCTGCCCCCGAACTCTCTCCACATTTTGTTTAAACCTTCATTATAGCATTTCGCATAACTTGCTTTGGATTAGAGTTATATTTGTAGATGACTGTCTACCTGTCCTTTCCCTGAGCCTTTGCACTTTCATAGGGTGGGAGCCAGATCTCACTCATCTCTTCATTCCTCAGAGATTCTAGGACAGTGTTTCATGTGGAGCAGCCACTCTGTAAATGCTGAACAGGTTTTCATTTTGCTAATACTTTCTTATTTTTTTTCCCACAGCTTTCTAAAAAATTGTTGGAAATATATAATATTGTCATTATAATTGCATTTCTAAAAAGATAACATGTCAGGAACACAGGCTGATTTAATGTTTCTCAGTAAATATTTATTCCTATTTCAACTGCATAATAGAGCATGACGTCAAGAACAATGTTCTTCTGGCTTCTGAATTCTCCAACATGTTGCATGGTTTCTGGCACATGGTAGCCCTTCCAGACACACTGGTTGAATAGATAAAAGTATTATGATGTGCTATGTGCCAGGCACTGTGCCGGGAATACATAAAATGGGTCCTGCTCTAAAGGAATTTACCAGGTGATGACAAGGGTGTCAATATCTGGGGTTTGTTTAGAGCTTTACGTTATATTTGTGTAGTGCTTCTATTAAAAGGTGCTTTCAGTTACATGATTTCATTTAATCTCACAATCCAGTGGGGTGGTTAGTGCAGTAATTTATTCTTCTTGTTAAAAGTTTTAGCTCCTTTTCCTTAAATACAGATGTTTTTCTTATTGTTTCCAAGTATCTTTTTTCCAATTAAAAAAAATGTATTTTTAATTTATTTTGTGAGTATATAGTAGGTGCATATATTTATGGGGTTCATGAGATGTTTTGATACAGGCATGCAATGTGAAATAAGCACATAATGGAGAATGGGGTATCCATCCCCTCAAGCATTTATCCTTTATGTTACAAATAATCCAATTACACTCTTTTAATTATTTTAAAACATATAATTGTTTTGTTTCCAAGTATTTTTATTATAGAAAGCATGAGAAATAGAAAAAAGGCAAGACTTATACCTATGTATCTGTGTGTATGTATAATGCATATACACACATACATACACTTTCTCTATTTTACCTTTAGGCATTTGTTCTGATGCCAGTTTTGTTTTTAATATAAATATCTATCATACCCACAGAATTCCAGTCTTTGTCAGAGGCTTTGGTGAACACAAAGTCAAATAAGGAAGTTTCTGTTCTGAATCTTACAATTAAATGAGAGAGTTAAAATTGAATCTATAATTACAATAGAAACCTGGGGCCCAATGACATTGGAGAAGAAACAAGCACTTTTTATAAAAACTAAATGGCTGTAAAGTGAGACAGGATGAAAACTAGGGAAATGTAGTCTTGAAGACCAAGAAAGCAGAGTTTCAAGTATCAAGAATATTAAGGTCAACCTTTACCTCACACCATATGCAAAATTTAGCTCATAATGGATTATTGCCTTAAATGTAAGAACAATGTAATTTGAGGTAGTGAAAATTTTCCCCTACTTTTTCTTATGAAAATGTTGTTGTTTTATAACTATAACACTTATGAAGGTGTTATAGCTATAACTAAAACTATAGGTTTTTAAATATAACAGTCTTATAAGAAAAATTTGAGGAAAATCTTCATAACCTCAGATTAGATGGTATTTTTTAGATATAATACCAGAACACAAATAATAAAAGAGAAAATAAATAAACTGGATTAATCAAAATCAAACATTTTTGCTCTTAAAAGGTCATCATTGAGAAAGTGAAACTAGAACCCATGGAATAGGAGGAAAAATTCGCAAATTATTTATTTGACAATAAATTACATCAAAAATACATAAAGGATCTCATAAATTAATTTAAAAAGATTTAAAAAGTTGTTCAATATCATTAGTCATCAGGAAAATGAAAATTAAAACCACTATGAAATACTATGTTATTCTCACGTGGCTATAATAAAAAATAATAACAAGTGTTGATGAGGATGTAGAAAAATTGGAAACCTTATATGCTGCTGGTCAGAACATATAATGGTGCAATCTCTTTAGAAAATAGTCTGGCAGTTCTTTAAAAAGTTTGAATATTGAGTTACTATGTGACCCAGCAATTCCACTACTAGGTATATACTCAACATAAAATAAAACATATGTCCACAGAAAAATCTCTGTGACAAATGTTCACAGCAGCATTATTCATAATAGCCAAAAGGTGGAAATATTCCAAATATTGTTCCATTGATGAATGGATAAATAATATGTAGTATATTCATACAACAGAATGTTATTTGTCTGTGAAAAAAATGAAGTGGTGAGTCTTAGCACGATATGGATGAACCTTGAAAACATTGTGCTAAGTAAAAAGTAGTCACAGAAAACACACACATTGTATGATTTGTTATTCCATTTATATGAAACATGAATAGGTAAAACTGTACAGATAGAAAGTAGATTCATAATTGCTTAGGGCTGGAGAGGGGCATGAAGGGAATGAAGGTGAATGCTAAAGGGTTTAGACTTTTTTGGGAGGGATGAAAATGTTCTAAAATTGTGGTGATGATTGCATAACTCTGAGTATACTAAAACAAACACTGAAATGGACACTTTCAATGGATTAATTTATGGTATGTAAATTTTATCTCAATAAAGCTGTTTCCCAAAACAAAAACAAAAACCCCAACCCAACAAAAGAAAGTATATCCACGTCTATGGAATAGTTAATGCAATGAATACTGAAGTTTATCCACTGAGCTGAGTAACAAAGTGTTCACTTGGTAATCTTGGATAGCAGTTTTGGGGGAGAAAGGTCGGACTTGATACATTGATGAATGAAAAAGGGGTTAAAAACTGGGACCATGTGTTGGTAATTATTTTAGGTAGCTTGACTCTGGAAGGAAAAGTAAAGACTGGCAGCTGGAATGGACATGAGGCAAACACATCCTTTTTAAGATGAGAGCAATTGAGTGGTTCTGATGCTGACAAAAAAGATTGAAGGTACATGGGTTTGTGGTGATTGACGGAGAAGCATCCTGGGGGGTGGGACATGAGGGCCTCAAAAATAAGGGATGAATTTGAGACAGAAGAAGGACTCTGCTTATGATCAGTCAGCGAGGAAGCGGGAAGGAGAATATTGATACATAGAAGGGTATGGCTTTTTTTTTTCCTGAAATAATTAGGAATTGGAACATCTCAGAATGTGAGTAGGGAGCACTGGGCTCAGCTGAGATTGGAAATCATAACTTGATACCAGTGTGTGTGGCTGGGTCCATCTCTTCAGCAGTCCAAAAGTAGAATCAGAGAAATCTGGTGTTTGGGTCAGTGCAAGGGTGATGTTTCACAGAACAGGAGGGAAGGAGGTCAAGGGAAAACCAAAGGAGCATGGAGAATGCAGAGCGTACTGCTTGAAGAGGGAAAACGTGAGGAAGGAAACAAATTGGTTAGGGGGTAAAAAGGAGTGATTAAGGGACTGGCGGTTGAAATAAGTTTAAAGAATGGTGCATGGGTGTAAGAATGGAGGAAAACCATAATATTAATTCACTTAGCAAATGGGATACTGGATTTTAAGGTTTATAAGAGAGAAAAATTCTGATTAGTAAGAACCAGAGCGATTTTAGAAGTAGGCTGCTACATAGAAAGGCGTATCATTGGAATTCCCAAAAGCAGAGATCCACAGACCAGATTAGCAGACGTGTCTTGCATTAGGACAATTATCCCACCCAGGAACACTGAGTAGAAGTAGGGCGGAGAGAAATGTGTTCACTCAAGTGCCAAAATGCTCCACTAATGTGTGGGAATCACTGAAAAAATTAGCAGATAACGAAGACTAGAAAGGATAGAATAGTCATGTTGTTTATGCCATTTATCTATTTAATTTCTTCTCCTAATATGACAAATGTTTTCCTTGGCTGGGCATGGTGGCTCACACCTGTAACCCCAGCACTTTGGGAGGCTGAGGTGGGTGGATCACTTGAGGTCAGGAGTTCGAGATCAGCCTGGCCAACGTGGTAAAACCCCATCTCTACTAAAAAGATAAAAATTAGCCAGGCGTGGTGGCAGATACCTGCAATCCCAGCTACTAGGGAGGCTGAGACAGGAGAATTTCTTCAACCCAGGAGATGGAGGTTGCAGTGAGTCAAGATCATGCCACTGTACTCCATCCAGCCTGGGAGACAAGAGCAAAACTCCATCCCCAAAACAACAACAACAACAACAATAATAATAATATAATAAAAGAAATGCTTTCATTATTATCTATTTTATAAACATTACTTTTATAACTGATAGTTATATATATGTTTGCAACATAATGTGTGTACCCTCTGCCACATTTAAATTGCTTCCAATTTTTTACTGTTAAATGTAATTTACTCTCATTTATAATTGCATGAGTATTTGCAAACAAATTTGAAGGCACTTTTTGAATTCAAAAAATAGCTTTGTTTTTTATTTAACAACTGATCAAATTGAGTCTAATTATTTTGTGACCAGTTAAATTAATTTAATTTCAAGCATTCAAGAATTAGAATCTGCCCTAGTTACAGATTCTTGGTCCACTAAGAGAAAGTAGTACAGAGATATATCAGAGATATATCTGACTGATATGTCCTCAGTACTTCAGAAGGAGCAATTAGGTATTTTTCTTATTTCCAAATTGACAATAAAGGGTTGTTTTTTTTTTTTTTTTTTCCCTGCTGAAGTCCAGGAAATCTGCCAGATCTGGTCAGTGAGGTAATCTAAGCTGTAAATTAGAACTTAAGGCACAAATATGTCTGAGTATGTAATGGCTATCTGGAGTAATGTGTGATTAATGATTATATATTGAAGATAAATATTAGGAGTAAATTTTTAAGTCCATTATTGAAAAAAATTAGATTTGGTTTTGGTGTCCCTAAGAGAGGTGCATGGGTCCAGAAATCTTAGGAAATCAATGAAAACCCAGGTTTCAAGGTGGAAGCAGAAAGTAGTGAGAGAAGAAGAAATTTGTGTTGGAAGAAAAACTGCTGAGATTTTTAGGAAGAAATCCTTAACTGGACATCAGAGCAGGAGGTCCTTTGTGGCTTCATATTGCAGGAAAAGAGAGACAGAATCAGCAGAAGGTTGGCATGCTCTGGTAATAAAAAAACATACAATTACGTAAAAAAAAGACCCAACCTGTGCTGCTAACCTGCTATGTTCCAGGCATATTAATAGATTGTTTTATCCTCACAATTACTATATATGTATGTATGTATGTATGTATGTATGTATGTGTATTCTCATCAGTTAGGATTAGGTTTGACTGCCTATAAGAGAAAACTCAAAATAATGCTGATTTCACTACACAAGGTTTATTCTGTCAGCTAAAGCAGTGTGAATGAGTCAGTTCCAAGTAGATGTGACAGTTCCATGCTATCACAAGGGTCCCAGGTACCAGCTTTTCTTTACTGATATTTTCAGAGTATGACTTCATTTCAAGATCCCAAGATGACTGCTGGAGCTCCAGCCATCACATCTGCATTCCAAACATCAGGAAGGAGATGTATCAAGCCATTCTCACATTGGTGTAAAGAAATACCTGAGACTGGGTAATATAAAAGAAAAGAGGTTGGCTCATGGTTCTGCAGACTGTGTAGGAAGCACGGTGGCACCTGCTTCTGAGGGTGCCTCAGGGAACTTGTACTCATGACGGAAGGCAAAGTGGAAGGAGGAAATTCATATGGAGAAAGCAGGAGCAAGAAAGAGTGAGGGGGGAGGTGCCACACGCTTCGAAATGACCAGATCTCATGAGAACGCACTCACTAATCGTGAGGGCAGTACCAAGGGGGTTGGTGCTAAACCATTCATGAGAAATCCGCTCCATGATCCAGTCACCTCCCACCAGGCCCCACTTCCAACACTGGGGATTCCAATTTGACATGAGATCTGGTGGGGACACCATGGTTTGATAGGTCCAAACCATGTCAGGAGGGAGTACAAGAGGGGTTTCTCCAACTATCCCTGCTTTTAAGTCTTTCCAGAAGTTCCATAACAATTTTTCCTGACATCTTATGATTAAGTTCTAATACAGAAGGCCACTTCTAGCTGCAAGGGAAACAACCTTTGTCATAAATTGACTAGGTACAGTACCTTCCTATACGGTAGTAAGGAAGAAGGGCAGAACTAATTTTGGGTAGTTATCTTTCTCTACACAATAGTCTTACTTTCAATTTCATTTTTGTAGATAGTAGGGCTTAAAACATTATACATTAGCTCAGGGCACATGGGTATTAAGAGGACATATCAGGATTAGAACACAAGCCTGTAAGACTTTAGAGCCAAGTTGCTGTTCTTTTTTTTTTTTTTTTTTTGACAGAGTCTCACTCTTTCACCCAGGTTGGAGGGCAGTTGTGCAATGACAACTCGCTGCAGCCTCTGCCTCCTGGGTTCAAGCCAATCTCATGCCTCAGCCTCCCAAGTAGCTGAGACTACAGACATGCACCACCACACACAGCTAATTTTTGTATTTTTACTAGAGATGGGTTTTTGTCATGTTGCCCAGGCTGGTCTTGAACTCCTGACCTCAGGCGATCCTCCCACCTCGGCCTCCCAAAGTACTGAGATTACAAGTGTGAACCACTGCACCTGGCCCAAGTCTCTGTTCTTCATGAGGCATTGACTCTCAACAGAGGATGGTCTTCTCCTAGACTGGGCAGATAACAGGTCCATGAACTGAAAGTCAGAGTTCAAAAGGTTATGCCTTGGAGCCAACAGATCATTATCTGGTTTTTATCTCCTCAAATAGATAAAGTTAGATTCTGGCCTGCATACCATTTTTCATCTTCAAAATAGACTTGCTTTTTAGTCTTTGTGTAATTCCATTTCTAGGAATTTTGCGTATGGAAATAATTAAAATGGGTGCAAAGATTTATGGACTAGGATATTCACTGAATCCTTATTTATAACAGTAGAAAATTGAAAATAATCAAAATGCCCAACAAAGGAAATTGGTTAAATTACAGGATACTAGAACATCCATATGGTAGAACACATTGCAACCATTAGAAATCATGTACTTCAAGAATATTTAAGGGCGTGTATGACAAAGCTAATCAGTTATGTTTAAAAAGATTAAAAATAGTAATCACTGTGATCCCAATTTTATAATTTACATATGTAGAGGAACACATAGAAACCAGGAAGAATAAGCAGCAAAAAGTTAATGGTGGTTCTCTTGTAGAATATGGGATTATTAATTATTGTATTTTTTATTTATGCTTTTCTGAATTTTCCAAATTTCTATAATAAATATGCATTACTTTTGTAATCAGAAAGAGCTCACAAGTGTCATTGGAAAATATGCTTTCTGCTTAGGAAAGCAGTCTTTGTTATTCTCAAGATGACTGGCGTGGATGTTCAGTACCATCAAAGTGCTAGCATGAAGAAGGATATAGCAGATTGACTTCAATAAATATTTATCGAGTGCGGGTTGTGTAGAAGCCACTGTTCTGGGAATTGGGGCAGTGACTTGGGAGAAGGGTGTGAACTACGAAGATGAGTAAGTCATGGTTCCTGTCTCCAGTGAGGTCTTTCTCCAAGAAGGGCGATGCTTGGAAGGTGATAGTCACAAGGAAAGGACTTTAGGCCCTTGCAGTGTCATAGCCATGGCTGAAAGGCCATGCACTCAGGCCATGTTTTGGAATGCAGTAGAAGTATAATTGAGCTATCAACAGTGCACATTTCCCATGTGCCTGGATGTGAGGCATGGGGCATGCAGATTGAGCTCAACTTGGGCTGTTCAGCAGCAGGGCTACCCACCTGCTCTCCCTCTGGGGGTCATAGAACTTTGATAGTGAGAGTCAACCCCCACAAATAAGGGAACCATCTTAACTGCAGCCAGCAATGAACAAAGGATGGAACCCACAAATACAATGAGAATTGCATGCGGTTTCCATACGGTTAAAATTTCATCTAGGCAACAAATGAATTTATCTGTGTTCCAATCCTGGTACCACCATTTATCAGGATTTTGGTGAAAGGAAGGAAGGAAGGAAGGAAGGAAGGAAGGAAGGAAGGGAGGGAGGGAGGGAGAGAGAGAGAGAGAAAGAAAGAAAGAAAGGGAGAAAGAAAGAAGAAGAAGAAGAAGAAGAAAGAAAGAAGAATGAGAAAAAAAGATTGATTCAATCTCTTCTTAGTTGGAATTGGTGAGAATGTTGAGCTTAGTCTGAGTAGAACAGGTTCTGTTAAAATCTGGGCCGTATTTCTGCTTCTATGAGACCACCTCTTTGTTCTTCTGTGGGTCTTGCACAATTCTACCCTTGGCCCTGGCATGTGTCCTTTGAGTCCATAGAGCCGGGCCCTACAAAGCAGCTGGGGGAAATCCTCATCCTCCACTTCTGCTCTTGCTCCTAGTTCACAGTGAGGACCGAATCTGCAAAAAGACACTCAGGGAGGCTTTGTTTCCCTATGCACTCTGCGTGTCCCCTGCCATCAGTGACTATGGCCCGGGAACAACTTCCTTATTTGCTAGGTCCTGAGGCTTTCGCGTTCTCTGTGAGCACTCTGTAGGTATTTGCCCACAACTTCTGTGGTTTTACATTATGCTTCGGTATAGGGGAGCTTTGAAAGCCCCTTTTAGTGGGTGAGTAAATCCTTTATTGGGTCAGAGTGGAAAGGTATCAACCAATGGAAAGAGGCATCATTCATTCTGTAGACCACTGTCTTGCATTCTGCCTGGCTGTAGCAGTGGGACCTAGAGACAGGTGGTGAAAACAGGGTGGTGGGGTGAATGGTTAACCTTATTGCTTCCAACGTCAAGGGGATGACACATTGACACACATTTCCTTTTTAAGATTTTTTTAATGTGATGTGATTTCAGGAAACAGTACACCTGGTCTAGCACACAGGTCTTTTTAAATTATTCTTTAAAACAGTTTAGTCAACTCACTCCCCTGTTCAATATCTTTTCTCTCCAAAAATAAATCGAGCACCCTTTGAACCCTTTCCTTCCATCCTTTCTTCCAGGAAATTAAACCATCTGTTTTCTTGGCATGGAGTAGTTATCCTTGAGTTCTCTTTTGTAGCAGATGATCAAGTTCTAACTTCTCTTGAAGTTCAAGAAAGGTACAAGCATTTACGGTAGGCCAAGGGGTGAAGAGGCAATATGGTGAGAATTGAGGTGCAAATGTAATTCTTGCTCCTGTGAGAATGCTCAGTATATGGCTCTAGTTTATTGCATCTCAGAGCTTTTTGTCTACATTCATGTGCAGCTGGGGCAGGGCGCCATCTTTACAGGGTGCTCATTTGCAGCAAATATTGCCAAGCCACTGGTCATTTAAATGAGTGTCCTGCTCATCATCAGATAGCGTTTTCATTTATTATATCTATTACATGGTCCACAATAGGAAGCACTACTGTAATGAGACAAACACTGATGCTCTGTTCAAGTCAAGTTAAAGGCAAAGGTTTTTCTTGTTATTTTAGTAAAACTCTGCTTTTTTTTTCTTTTTCTTTTTTTGAGATGGAATCTCGCTCTGTAGTCTAGACTGTAGTGCAGTGGTGTAATCTCTGCTCACTGCAACCTCCTCCTCCCAGGTTTAAGTGATTCCCCTGCCTCAGCCTCCTGAGTAGCTGGGACTACAGATGTGTGCCACCATGCCCAGCTAATGTTTTGTATTTTTAGTAGAGACAAGGTTTCACCATGTTGCCCAAGCTGCTCTTGAACCTCTGACCTCAGGTGCTCCACCCGCCTAAGCCTCCCAAAGTGCTGGGATTACAGGCATGAGCCACCACATCTGACCAAACTCTGCTTTTAAACAGTACTAACTATTGAACATCTGACATTCAATGAAATAAATATTTTATTGTTTTGTGGTTGAAATGTACTCTTTTCTTATGCTAAAGTGAAATCTTGTAAGGATTTCTTTGGATTCTAAATGATGGGGCAGGAACGGTTTGGGTTTGAAAGCCTTTTAGACCTCAGTCTTACTCTTTCTTCCCATTCTCAGGAGCTGTGGGATCTTGGACAAGCAGAATCAACTTCACATCTCAGCTTCTTCCTATGTAAAGTGAGCTTTCATCATTTCATCTCTTCTCCCACGAGCTGGGGCTGTGCTTTACCAATCTGTGTTTCCGGTGAGAAGAATCCCAGGGTTTCTCCCCCTCCACAGCTTCATGAAGCACCTTGGCTCCGCCCAGGTAATCACACCAAGCACTGCAACTCCATGCCCCAGCTCCAGGCAGCCATTCAGGTGGGTACATCATCCTCTTATCATCCTCCTAAAAATTAACTGGAGACTGATTATGGCTGGGAGGTGGGTTAGTCTTTATTTGAACAGGTAAAATGTAGTCTTGATAGCTCAGGGATTAAAAAACATAGATATATGTTTGAAACATATATATGTGTTTGAAAGCACCTTTGAGTGGATGAATAAATCCCTTACTGTGTCAGAGTGGAAAGGTATCAACCATATATATCTGGGCTCTCTATGGATATTAAATAAACATTTGATCACGATCATTTTGTGTTTTCTTTTATCCTTGGGTAAAGGATAAAGAACATTCAAGTTTCTTCAAATGTGTCCGAAATCAGAAGAGGGGAGGAAATGGGAAAGGGGGACCTTGGAGGAAATGTTCTGAGTTAGTTTTGATGGAAAAGCCAACACATGGAAGCCCAGAGCACCATGTGGCTCCAATCAGAGCATGGTGGCTGTGAGCACGTTGTTTCTGAAGCTGAATTGCCTTTCTGTGTGTGTGCGTGTGTTTGGCATGATACTGTTCCAAAGCATTTGTTTAAGACATTTCAAACATAGTAATTTAATGAGTGGCAATAAAAATATCTTTATTCAAGCAATGGCTCCGTTTATTGGTATAGCTTATATATGTATTCATAGTTTGTGGTTTTCTCTATGTGAAACAATTTGAGTTCTGAGTATTATTGCAGGACCACGTGCCATGAAGAAGTCACTGGGAAAAGAAGATTGGGGCTGCTGTTATAACACTGCTACAGATGGTTAATGCCTTAGGAGGCGCACTTCTCTGTGCATTAAGGTTATATTTTTGCGGCACTGGGGTGCCAGTCCAGACAACGTACCTGTAGCCTTCCTCATCAGGCAAAGGTGGAGGTGCGTATTTTGCTCCTAACACATCCATTCATCTTGCGTTACACTTTGTACTGTGAACTGATTACTCTGATGTGTGATTTAGAAAAAGTTAAATGAGGGGCGGAGCAAGATGGCCGAATAGGAGCAGCTTCAGTCTCCAACTCCCAGCGCGAGCGACACAGAAGACCGGCGATTTCTGCATTTTCAACTGAGGTACTGGGGTCATCTCACTCGGGAGTGCCGGACAATCGGTGCTGGTCAGCTGCTGCAGCCTGACCAGCGAGAGCTGAAGCAGGGCGAGGCATCGCCTCACCTGGGAAGCGCGAGGGGGAAGGGAGTCCCTTTTCCTAGCCAGGGGAACTGAGACACACAACACCTGGAAAATCGGGTAACTCCCACCCCAATACTGCGCTGTAACACCGGCACACCGGAGATTGTATCCCACACCTGGCCGGGAGGGTCCCACGCCCACGGAGCCTCATTCCTTGCTAACACAGAAGTCTGCGGCAATCTAACCGCAAGGCAGCAGCCAGGCTGGGGGAGGGGCGCCCGCCATCGCTGAGTCTTAAGTAGGTAACTAAAGCCGCTGGGAAGCTGGAACTGGGTGGAGCTCACAGCAGCTCAAGGAAACCTGCCTGTCTCTGTAGACTGCGCCTCTGGGGACAGGGCTCAGCTAAAGGAGTAGAAGCCTGTGAAACGCGAACGACTCTGTCTGACAGCTTTGAAGAGAGCAGGGGATCTCCCAACACGGAGGTTGAGATCTGAGAAGGGGCAGTCTGCCTGCTCAAGTGGGTCACTGACCCCTGAGTAGCCTAACTGGGAGACATCCCCCACTAGGGGCAGTCTGACACCCCACACCTCACAGGGTGGAGTACACCCCTGAGAGGAAGCTTCCAAAGCAAGAATCAGACAGGTGCACTCGCTGTTCAGCAATATTCTATCTTCTGCAACCTCTGCTGCTGATACCCAGGCAAACAGGGTCTGGAGTGGACCTCAAGCAATCTCCAACAGACCTATAGCTGAGGGTCCTGACAGTCAGAAGGAAACCTATCAAACAGGAAGGACACCTAAATCAAAACCCCATCAGTACGTCACCATCATCAAAGACCAGTGACAGATAAAACCACAAAGATGGGGAAAAAGCAGGGCAGAAAAGCTGGAAATTCAAAAAATAAGAGCGCATCTCCTCCTGCAAAGGAGCACAGCCCATCGCCAGCAACGGATCAAAGCTGGTCAGAGAATGATTTTGATGAGATGAGAGAAGAAGGCTTCAGTCCATCAAACCTCTCAGAGCTAAAGGAGGAATTACGTACCCAGCGCAAAGAAACTAAAAATCTTGAAAATAAAGTGGAAGAATTGACAGCTAGACTAATTAATGCAGAGAAGGTCATAAACGAAATGACAGAGATGAAAACCATGTCACGAGAAATACGTGACAAATGCACAAGCTTCAGTAACCGACTCGATCAACTGGAAGAAAGAGTATCAGCGATTGAGGATCAAATGAATGAAATGAAGCAAGAAGAGAAACCAAAAGAAAAAAGAAGAAAAAGAAATGAACAAAGCCTGCAAGAAGTATGGGATTATGTCAAAAGACCAAATCTACGTCTGATTGGGGTGCCTGAAAGTGAGGGGGAAAATGGAACCAAATTGGAAAACACTCTACAGGATATCATCCAGGAGAACTTCCCCAACCTAGCAGGGCAGGCCAACATTCAAATTCAGGAAATACAGAGAACGCCACAAAGATACTCCTCCAGAAGAGCAACTCCAAGACACATAATTGCCAGATTCACCAAAGTTGAAATGAAGGAAAAAATCTTAAGGGCAGCCAGAGAGAAAGGTCGGGTTACCCACAAAGGGAAGCCCATCAGACTGACAGCAGATCTCTCGGCAGAAACTCTACAAGCCAGAAGAGAGTGGGGGCCAATATTCAACGTTCTTAAAGAAAAGAATTTTAAACCCAGAATTTCATATCCAGCCAAACTAAGTTTCATAAGTGAAGGAGAAATAAAATTCTTTACAGATAAGCAAATGCTTAGAGATTTTGTCACCACCAGGCCTGCCTTACAAGAGACCCTGAAGGAAGCCCTAAACATGGAAAGGAACAACCGGTACCAGCCACTGCAAAAACATGCCAAAATGTAAAGACCATCGAGCCTAGGAAGAAACTGCATCAACTAATGAGCAAAATAACCAGTTAATATCATAATGGCAGGATCAAGATCACACATAACAATATTAACCTTAAATGTCAATGGACTAAATGCTCCAATTAAAAGACACAGACTGGCAAACTGGATAAAGAGTCAAGACCCATCAGTCTGCTGTCTTCAGGAGACCCATCTCACATGCAGAGACATACATAGGCTCAAAATAAAAGGATGGAGGAAGATCTACCAAGCAAATGGAGAACAAAAAAAAGCAGGGGTTGCAATCCTAGTCTCTGATAAAACAGACTTTAAACCATCAAAGATCAAAAGAGACAAAGAAGGCCATTACATAATGGTAAAGGGATCAATCCAACAGGAAGAGCTAACTATCCTAAATATATATGCACCCAATACAGGAGCACCCAGATTCATAAAGCAAGTCCTTAGAGACTTACAAAGAGACTTAGACTCCCATACAATAATAATGGGAGACTTCAACACTCCACTGTCAACATTAGACAGATCAACGAGACAGAAAGTTAACAAGGATATCCAGGAATTGAACTCATCTCTGCACCAAGCGGACCTAATAGACATCTATAGAACTCTCCACCCCAAGTCAACAGAATATACATTCTTCTCAGCACCACATCACACTTATTCCAAAATTGACCACATAATTGGAAGTAAAGCACTCCTCAGCAAATGTAAAAGAACAGAAATTATAACAAACTGTCTCTCTGACCACAGTGCAATCAAACTAGAACTCAGGACTAAGAAATTCAATCAAAACCACTCAACTACATGGAAACTGAACAACCTGCTCCTGAATGACTACTGGGTACATAACGAAATGAAAGCAGAAATAAAGATGTTCTTTGAATCCAATGAGAACAAAGATACAACATACCAGAATCTCTGGGACACATTTAAAGCAGTATGTAGAGGGAAATTTATAGCACTAAGTGCCCACAAGAGAAAGCAGGAAAGATCTAAAATTGACACTCTAACATCACAATTAAAAGAACTAGAGAGGCAAGAGCAAACACATTCAAAAGCTAGCAGAAGGCAAGAAATAACTAAGATCAGAGCAGAACTGAAGGAGATAGAGACACAAAAAACCCTCCAAAAAATCAATGAATCCAGGAGTTGGTTTTTTGAAAAGATCAACAAAATTGACAGACCGCTAGCAAGATTAATAAAGAAGAAAAGAGAGAGGAATCAAATAGACGCAATAAAAAATGATAAAGGGGATATCACCACCGACCCCACAGAAATACAAACTACCATCAGAGAATACTATAAACACCTCTACGCAAATCAACTAGAAAATCTAGAAGAAATGGATAATTTCCTGGACCCGTACACTCTTCCAAGACTAAACCAGGAAGAAGTTGAATCCCTGAATAGACCAATAGCAGCCTCTGAAATTGAGGCAACAATTAATAGCCTGCCCACCAAAAAAAGCCCAGGACCAGATGGATTCACAGCTGAATTCTACCAGAGGTACAAGGAGGAGCTGGTACCATTCCTTCTGAAACTATTCCAATCAATAGAAAAAGAGGGAATCCTCCCTAACTCATTTTATGAGGCCAGCATCATCCTGATACCAAAGCCTGGCAGAGACACAACAAAAAAAGAGAATTTTAGACCAATCTCCCTGATGAACATCGATGCAAAAATCCTCAATAAAATCCTGGCAAACCGGATTCAGCAGCACATCAAAAAGCTTATCCACCATGATCAAGTGGGCTTCATCCCTGGGATGCAAGGCTGGTTCAACATTCGCAAATCAATCAACGTAATCCGGCATATCAACAGAACCAAAGACAAGAACCACATGATTATCTCAATAGATGCAGAAAAGGCTTTTGACAAAATTCAACAGCCCTTCATGCTAAAAACGCTCAACAAATTCGGTATTGATGGAACGTACCTCAAAATAATAAGAGCTATTTATGACAAACCCACAGCTAATATCATACTGAATGGGCAAAAACTGGAAAAGTTCCCTTTGAAAACTGGCACAAGACAGGGATGCCCTCTCTCACCACTCCTATTCAACATAGTGTTGGAAGTTCTGGCTAGGGCAATCAGGCAAGAGAAAGAAATCAAGGGTATTCAGTTAGGAAAAGAGGAAGTCAAATTGTCCCTGTTTGCAGATGACATGATTGTGTATTTAGAAAACCTCATCGTCTCAGCCCAAAATCTTCTTAAGCTGATAAGCAACTTCAGCAAAGTCTCAGGATACAAAATTAATGTGCAAAAATCACAAGCATTCTTATACACCAGTAACAGAGAAGCAGAGAGCCAAATCAGGAATGAACTTCCATTCACAATTGCTTCAAAGAGAATAAAATACCTAGGAATCCAACTTACAAGGGATGTAAAGGACCTCTTCAAGGAGAACTACAAACCACTGCTCAGTGAAATCAAAGAGGACACAAACAAATGGAAGAACATACCATGCTCATGGATAGGCAGAATCAATATTGTGAAAATGGCCATACTGCCCAAGGTAATTTATAGATTCAATGCCATCCCCATCAAGCTACCAATGAGTTTCTTCACCGAATTGGAAAAAACTGCTTTAAAGTTCATATGGAACCAAAAAAGAGCCCGTATTGCCAAGACAATCCTAAGTCAAAAGGACAAAGCCGGAGGCGTCACGCTACCTGACTTCAAACTATACTACAAGGCTACAGTAACCAAAACAGCATGGTACTGGTACCAAAACAGAGATATAGACCAATGGAACAGAACGGAGCCTTCAGAAATAATGCCACACATCTACAACCATCTGATCTTTGACAAACCTGAGAAAAACAAGAAATGGGGAAAGGATTCCCTATTTAATAAATGGTGCTCGGAAAATTGGCTAGCCATAAGTAGAAAGCTGAAACTGGATCCTTTCCTTACTCCTTATACGAAGATTAATTCAAGATGGATTAGAGACTTAAATGTTAGACCTAATACCATAAAAACCCTAGAAGAAAATCTAGGTAGTACCATTCAGGACATAGGCATGGGCAAGGACTTCATGTCTAAAACACCAAAAGCAACGGCAGCAAAAGCCAAAATTGACAAATGGGATCTCATTAAACTAAAGAGCTTCTGCACAGCAAAAGAAACTACCATCAGAGTGAACAGGCAACCTACAGAATGGGAGAAAAGTTTTGCAATCTACTCATCTGACAAAGGGCTAATTTCCAGAATCTACAAAGAACTCAAACAAATATACAAGAAAAAAACAAACAACCCCATCCAAAAGTGGGGAAAGGATATGAACAGACATTTCTCAAAAGAAGACATTCATACAGCCAACAGACACATGGAAAAATGCTCATCATCACTCGCCATCAGAGAAATGCAAATCAAAACCACAATGAGATACCATCTCACACCAGTTAGAATGGCAATCATTAAAAAATCAGGAAATAATAGGTGTTGGAGAGGATGTGGAGAAATAGGAACACTTTTACACTGTTGGTGGGATTGTAAACTAGTTCAACCATTATGGAAAACAGTATGGCGATTCCTCAAGGACCTAGAACTAGATGTACCATATGACCCAGCCATCCCACTACTGGGTATATACCCAAAGGATTATAAATTATGCTACTACAAAGACACATGCACACGTATGTTTATTGCGGCACTATTCACAATAGCAAAGACTTGGAATCAACCCAAATGTCCATCAGTGACAGACTGGATTAAGAAAATGTGGCACATATACACCATGGAATACTATGCAGCCATAAAAAAGGGTGAGTTTGCCTCCTTTGTAGAGACATGGATGCAGCTGGAAACCATCATTCTTAGCAAATTATCACAAGAAGAGAAAACCAAACACCGCATGTTCTCACTCATAGGTGGGAACTGAACAATGAGCTCACTTGGACTCGGGAAGGGGAACATCACACACTGGGGCCTATCATGGGGAGGGGGGAGGGGGGAGGGATTGCATTGGGGAGTTATACCTGATATAAATGATGAATTGATGGGTGCTGACGAGTTGATGGGTGCAGCACACCAACATGGCACATGTATACATATGTAACCTGCACGTTATGCACATGTACCCTAGAACTTAAAGTATAATAATAATATAAAAAAAAAAAAAAAAAAAAAGAAATGGGAAAAAATGAAAAAAAAAAAAAAAGAAAAAGTTAAATGAAGAAGGATAATGTATTTTTATTTAATTCTGAAAGAGTAAGTTGAATTTGGGAGGAATTGTCATATATAAACAAGGAGGTCACTGGAACTAGGTCATCGCTAAGAATAATAATATCAGTTATTCCCACCTATGCAATCTTCACTAGGCCCTAGACTGTCACTAGGTAGCCAGACAGTGCCAGAGGCATAGTTCAGTGGGTAAAATGGAGGAAAAATCACTTAATCCTTAGTGTTCTTGTTGTTGTTGTTGTTTTTCGTTACCAGAGGTAGGATCTTGCTCTGTCTCCTGGACTGGAGTGTAAACACATGATCTCAGCTCACTTCAGCCTTAAACTCCTGGGTTGAAGTGATCCTCCCACCTCAGCCTCCCAGCCTCCCAAATAACTGGAGTAACAGGTGTGCACTGCCACACCTGGCTAATTAAAAAAACAACTATTTTGTGGAGATGAGGTCTTGCTGTGTTGCCCAGGCTGGTCTTGAACTCTTGGCCTCAAGTGCTCCTCCCATCACAGCCTCTCAGAGTGCTCGGATTATGGGCCTCTACACCTGGCCTTAATCCTTAGTTTTAAATTGAGTCCAGTTGTTTGGTGTTATCCAGACACAAATGAGGCAATTCATTCGAGATTTTTCTAGGCATCTTTTGAGTAACTCATAAAATCACAGTGGGAAGCTGGGGCTGGTTTTGCCTGGTGGCCTGACTTTGTAGAATTTACAGAACTGAGAATTGTTTCTTCTTACCCTTGGGATGAGCCCTTAAGGAGCCTGAGTGTAGAATTTGTTCAGTCCTGAGGGTGGGGAGAATCCTTGGCCCTAGCTGGGCAAGTAGTTTCCCTCTCCCAGGACTCTAGGACTGAGACTTGGAAAATTAGATGATCTGTCCTTTCTTACAACCAAAGAGAAGAACAATGGTGGAACAGGTGGGCAGCATTGTCCAATTTTTGTCTCACAAAATATGAAGCCTAAAAGATACTGAGGAGGACAGAAAAGTGGGGGTAAAGATGGGCATACCTCATTTTACTGCACTTTATTTCACGACTTGAAGGTTTGTGACCACTCTGTCTGGAGCACATCTGTCACTGCCATTTTTTCCAATAACGTGTGCTCACTTCGTGTCTCTGGATCACAGTTTGGTAATTCGTTCAAGCATTTTCATTATCATTATACCTGCGATGGTGATCTGTGATCAGTGAGAGTAGATGTTACTGTTTTAATTGTCAAGTTAATTGATAAATTGTGCATGTGTTCTTTTGTTTCTGAGACAGAGTCTCACTCTGTCACCCAGGCTGGAGTACAACAGCGCGATCTCAGCTCACTGGAACCTCCGCCTCCCATGTTCAAACCATTATCCTGCCTCAGCCTCCTGAATAGCTGGGATTATAGGCACAAGCCACCATGCCTGGCTAATTTTTGTAGTTTTAGTAGAGATGGGGTTCCACCATGTTGGCCAGCTGGTCTGGAACTTCTGACTTCAGGTGATCTGTCCGCCTTGGCCTCCAAAGTGCTGGGATTGCAGGCATGAGCCATCGTACCCCACCGAATTTTGCATGTGTTCTGACTGCTCCACTGACGGGCCAATCTTCTGTCTCTCTCCCTCTTTTCTATTTGGAGAATAGGTCTCTCTATTCCCAGGGACATGACGGTATTGAAATTAGGCCAATTAATAACCCTACAATGGCCCCCAAGTGTTCAAGTGAAAGGAAGAGTCACACATCCTTTGCTTAAAATCAAGAGCTGGAAATGATTAAGCTTTAGTGAGGAAGGCATTTGGAAAGGAAAGATAGGACACTAGGCCTCTTGGGCCAAACAGCCAAGTTCTGAAGGCAAAAGAAAAGTTTCTTTAAGGAAATCAAAAGTGCTACTCCAGGCGGGGCGTGGTGGCTCAGGCCTGTAATCCCAGCACTTTGGGAGGCCAAGGCAGGTGGATCACGAGATCAGGAGATCAAGACCATCCTGGCTAACACGGTGAAACCTCGTCTCTACTAAAAATACAAAAAATTAGCCGGGCATGGTGGTAGGTGCCTGTAGTTCCAGCTACTCAGGAGGCTGAGGCAGGAGAATGGCGTGAACCCAGGAGGTGGAGCTTGCAGTGAGCCGAGATCACACCACTGCACTCCAGCCTGGGCGACAGAGTGAGATTCCATCTCAAAAAAAAAAAAAAAAAAAAAAAAAAAAAAAAAAAAAAAAAAAAAAAGTGCTACTCCAGTGAACAGTGATGAGAAAGTGAAACAGCCTTTTTGCTGCTATCAAATCAGCCACACCACATTTCCTTAAGCCAAAACCTAATCTGGAGTAAATTCCTAACTCTCTTCAATTTTATTAGGGTTGAGAGAGGTGAGGAAGCTGCAGAAGGAAAGTTGGAAGCTAGCAGAAGTTGGATCATGATGTTTAAGGAAAGAAGCCATCTTTCCTTACCAAAAAAGTGCAAAGTGAAGCAGCAAGTGCTGATGGAGAAGCTGCAGCAAGTTACCCAGACTTCACTAAGATCACTGATGAAGGTGGCTACCCCAAACAGAAGATTTTCAATGTAGATGAAACAGCTTTCTGTTGGAAGAAAATGCCATCCAGGACTTTCACAGCTAGAGAGAAGCCAACGTCTGGCTTCAAATCTTCAAAGGACAGGCTGACTCTCTTGTTAGGGGTTAATGCAGCTGAGGACTTTAAGTTGAAGCCAATGCTCACTGACTATTTCAAAAATCTTAGGCTCCTTAAGAGTTATGCTAAATTGACTTTGCCTGTGCTCTAGAAATGGAATAACAAAGTCTGGATGAAAGCACAGCTGTTTACAGCATGGCTTACGGAATATTTAAGCCCATTGTTGATACAAAAAGATTCCTACTTCTCAGCAAAAAAAGATTCCTTTCAAAATACCTTTGCTTATAGACAGTACACCTGGTCACCCAAGAGCTCTGATGAAGATTAACAGGGAGATTAATGTTGTTTTCATGCCTGTCAACACAACATACATTCTGCAGCCCATGGATCAAGGAAATTTCAACATTCAAGTCTTGCTATTTAAGAAATACATTTTGTGAGGCTATAGTAACCACAGAGAGTGATTCCTCTGATGGATTAAGGCAAAGTAAATTGAAAACTTTCTGGAAACAATTCGCCATTCTAAATACCATTAAGAACATTTGTAATTCATGGGAGGAGGTCAAAATACCCATATTAACAGGAGTTTGGAAGAAGTTGATCCCAGCCCTCACGGATGACTTTGAGGAGTTCAATACTTCAGTGGAGGAAGTACCTGCAGATGTGGTAGAAACAGCAGGAGAACTGGAAGTAGAAACGGAGCCTGAAGATGGGATGGAATTACCTCCATCTCATGAGAAAACTTGAATGGATGAGGAATTGCTTCTTATGGATGAGTAAAGAAATTGCTTTCTCGAGATAGAACCTACCCCTGGTGAAAATGCTGTGTACATTGTTGAAATGACAACAAAAGATTTAGAATATTCCATAAACTTAGCAGCAGAGTTTGAGAGGACTGACTCCAGTTGTGAAAGCAGTTCTACCGTGGGTGAAATGCTGTCAAACAGCATCACCTACTACAGAGAAATCTTTTGTGAAAGGAAGAGCCAATGGATGAAGTCAACTTCATTATTGTCTTATTTTAAGAAATTGCCACAGCCACTCCAGCCTTCAGCAACCACTACCCTGATCAGTCAGCAGCCATCAACATAGAGGCTCAGATGATCATTGGCATGCTTTTAGCAATAAATTTTTTTCAATTATGGTATGTACATTGCTTATTAGACATAATGCTATTGCATACTTAATAGACTGTAGTATAATGGAAACATAACTTTTATATGCACTGGGAAACCAAAAATTGTGTGTAACTTGCGTTATTGCTGTATTTACTTTATCATGGTAATCTGGAACTGAACCTACAATAGCTCTGTGGTATACTTGTATGTTCAAATAAATTTGGCAAATGGTGTATACTAGATTATTTTTTGGATATTCAGGACAAACAGATGAAGGATTCTGAGAGAGCAAATGTATTGAAGAAATTGGTTTTGCCTTAATCAAGCTGGTGTTTCCCAAACTCATTAGACCCTGGAAACTTTTGTTTGTGTAACTCTGTTAGATGGGTATAAAATGTTCTTTGAAAGTACTGCACTTTGATGTTCTATTTAAAACCAGGAACAAGACAAGAATACTTGCTATCATCTCTAGAACTTACTGCTAATGCAGTAAGGTGGCAAAGGAAGTTGATGGATGGAGGTAGAGCCCCTGGAAAAGAGAAATTAAGTGGCTGGGTGTGGTGGCTCATGCCTGTAATCCCAGCACTTTGGGAGGTTGAGGTGGGCAGATCACCTGAGGTCAGGATTTTGAGACCAGCTTGGCCAACATGGTGAAACCCTGCCTCTACTAAAAATATAAAAATTTAGCCAGGCATCGTGGCACACACCTGTAGTCCCAGCTACTCGGGAGGCTGAGACACGAGAATTGCTTGCACCTGGGAGGCGGAGGTTGTGGTGAGCCAAAATTGGGCCACTGCACTTCAGGCTGGGCAACAGAGCAAGAATCTGTCTCAAAAAAAAAAAAAAAAAAAAAAAAAAGAGAAAGAGAGAGAGAGAGAAATTAAGTGATTCTTATTTGCTGAAAACCCAAAAGAATAAACTGCAAAAAATTTAGACATAATAATGAATGTTATTATTATTACCAAAGCCAAAAGCTTTCTTTCTCATATCAGAGAAAGTGGCAATGGGGAAAAATACATTAAAACAATTATAATTCAACATGGTGAAACCCAGTCTCCACTAAGAATACAAAAATTAGTCAGGCATGGTGGCACATGCCTGTAATCCCAGCTACTTGGAGAGCTGAGGCAGGAGAATTACTTGAACCCAGGAGGCAGAGGTTGCAGTGAGCTGGGATCATGTCACTGCACTCTAGCCTGGGCAATAGAGAAAGACTGTCTCAAAAGAAAAAAAGAAGATTATAATTCATAATAGCAACAAGAAAACACAACTCCTAAAATTTAGCCTTACAAGAAATATATGGAGAAGACACTCAAATATTGATGGGACCGTCTAGTTGCAGGAAAACAAGCTCAGGGCTCCCACTGATTCTTTGAGTTGTATAATTATTTCATTATATATTACAATGTAATAATAATAGATAACAAAGTGCACAATAAATGTAATGAGCTGGAGTCATTCTGAAACCATCTCCCCTACTCCGTCCATGGAAAAATTATTTTTTATCAAACCAGTCCTTACTGCCAAACAGGTTGGGGACCACTGCCCTAACTGCTTTCTTCTTTTTCAACTCCTGTCCACAGCAGCCTCAATTTATTTAGTTTTTCTTAAACAATAATAATAAGGGGAATATCTGATCTTGTAACCCCACTGCTTAAAGTCCTTTCATAGCTTCCTCTTATTGTTAAAATCAAAGCTAAATTTTCCTTACAGTTTCCAAGGTTCATCACATGGCTCCCCCTGCCCTCACCTGGCACATCCTGGGCTTCTTTTCCTGACCTGTTCCATGCCCTGGGCACGATGACTTTAGTTTCCTGAATGCTTAGTATGTTTGC
This sequence comes from Piliocolobus tephrosceles, assembly GCF_002776525.5. Taxonomy (NCBI): domain Eukaryota; kingdom Metazoa; phylum Chordata; class Mammalia; order Primates; family Cercopithecidae; genus Piliocolobus; species Piliocolobus tephrosceles. Next base: position 97,565,224 of record NC_045442.1, read on the forward strand.
GTCTCAAGACCTTTACTATTTTTCATGCTTTAATTTCTTTTTCTCTTCCTTTTGTACTGGTTACTTCTTTCCTGTCCTTTAAGAACCGGTTCAAGGTCACATATATCAAGGAGGAATTAACTGTATTTCCTCTTAAGTTTATGGCCCCACATTGTATGAAGATACAATGTATAAAAATGATAATAAACTTGTGTAATTAACTGTTTAATAACTATACATGCACTGGAATATAAGTTGCATGTATGCAGAAACTCTTGTCTTACTCATGCCTCTCAGGTGATTTGCCTATCATAATTTCCTGCATTAGTAGGTACTCTAGTTTTGTAAAATATTGAATGGAAATACAGAAATGAACAAACAGGTAAAGAGTTGCAAAAGGCCGGGCATGGTGGCTCATGCCTGTAATCCCAGCACTTTGGGAGGCCATGGCGGGTGAATCATCTGAGATCAGGAGTTCGAGGCCAAGTCTGGCCAACATGGCGAAACCCCGTCTCTACTAAAAATACAAAAATTAGCCAGGCATGGTGGCATATGCCTGTAATCCCAGTTACTCGGAAGGCTGAGGCAGGAGAATCCCTTCAACTGGTCGGGGGATGGAGGTTGCAGTGAGCCGAGATGGCACCACTTTATTCCAGCCTGGTGAGTGCGAAACTCTGTCTCAAAAAAAAAATATAATAATAATAATAAATAAGGTGCAAAAGACCTGCAGTAATGGATAAATAAACATGATAAAACCATAATGATTGAAACAATGTATTGCTCATGCCAGAACTGAAAGAAAGAGCAATGAAACATAAATATCAGAATCAATCCTGAGTACAGATAAAAATTTGGCTTCTGATAAAAATCACATCTCAAACTACTAGGTAAAGTAAAATTTACTTAATCTATGATGTCAGGACAATTGGTTCCCTCTTTGGATTAAAAATGTAGACCTCTACCTCTTGGCAAACAAAATAAATTCCAATTAAGAGAAAATAGCATTTTCTGAATGTGTTTGAAGGAACACTAACATGTGATCTATTAATAGGGTTAACATGAAAAAATAGTTTTATGGCAAAGTCTGTGAAATTCCAAATTATACTATACTGGTTTCTTTGCTGCAAAAATTCTAAAAATAATGGTAATGTGCCTTGTGAATTCACAAACTTTTATAATGCAACATTTGGCATAATTACATGGAACTTTTTTTATTTTCAAAGTATAACACCAATTTGGGAAGCTTAGATTAAAAGCTCTAAACAAGCTAGAGGACAATTTCAAGAAATATTTTTATAATTCTTATTGGGAAGATCTTTCTAAACATATCAAGGAAAGAACTCCAAAAGAAAAACTGTACCATTAAGGTTCTTTGGTTATAAGCAACTGGAAAACCCTTTGATTAAGGATAGTAGATTCTCCACAATGAACTCAAACAAATCAGCAAGGAAAAAAAAAAAATCCCTTCAAAAAGTGGGCTAATTACATGAATAGACAGTTCTCAAAAGAAGACATACAAATGGCCAATAGACATATGAAGAAATGCTCAACATCACTAATGATTAGGGAAGTACAAATCAAAACAACAATGCAATACCACCTTACTCCTGCAAGAATGAACATTAAAAAAATAAAAATAAAAAAAACAGTAGATGTTGGCATAGATGCGGTGATCAGGAGACACTTCTACACTACTGGTGGGAATGTACACTAGTACAACCACTATGGAAAGCAGTGTGGAGATTCATTAAAGAACGAAAAGTAGAACTATCATTTGATCCAACAATCCCACTATTGGGTGTCTACCCAGAGGAAAAGAAGTCATTATATGAAAAAGATACTTACACATGCATGTTTATAGCAGCACAATCACAATCACAAAATCATGGAACCAACCCAAATGCCCATCAATCAACGAATGGATAAAGAAACTGTGGTGTATATATGCAATGGAATACCACTCAGCCATAAAAAGGAATGAATTAACGGCATTCGCAGTGACCTGGATGAGACTGGAGATTATTATTCTAAGTGAAGTAACTCAGGAATGGAAAACCAAACATTGTATGTTCTCACTGATATGTGGGCACTAAGCTATGAGGACGCAAAGGCATAAGAATGACACAATGGACTTTGGGGACTTGTGGGGAAGGATGGAAGTGGGGTGAGGGATAAAAGGCTACAAATAGGGTCCGCTGTATATTGCTCAGGTGATGGGTGCATCAGGATCTCACAAATCCACTACTAAAGAACTTACTCATGTAAGCAAACACCACCTGTACACCAATAACCTATGGAAAAATAAAATTTAAAAAAAGGATAGTAGATGCCAATATTATGCCCAAATATTTACTGCCTCTCTTCAGAGAAGGGTTATACTTTTCTTCCTCTGTAGCATCTTGCTGCGCCATGTGACATGTTTTGACCGATGAAAAGTAAGCAAAAGTGATGGTGTTTCATTTTTGAGCAGAACACTTCAGACATTTAACCTGCTTTTTTCCCTGTCCCTGTAATCATGGCAACATGTATTAATATTAAAGTTCTGTTGGCTGGAGTCCTCAGTGACCATAAGGAACAAAACCTTCGTGCCAACACAGAACTTGAGTGAGAAATGAACTTGGCTGAGGTTTCTGGATTTTTGTTGTTGTTGTCGTTACCTTGGCATAGTCTTGCTTATACCGACTGATTCATTAAAGAAAACGGTAGTCTTCGGACTAATATCAAGAGCTCACAGAATGGATGGAAATGCTTAGAAATGGAAAGGCTTGTGGGAACGGGAATGGTGGTTCCCATAAAAATCTGGCAGACTAGGCAATTGAAACTGTAGAAATAATTTTACAGCAGGAAACAGTCTGGTCAGCACACTTCAACAGGAATTAGGTGAATTCTGACCTTTTTCATTTTCTTTGTTCCTCAGTTAAAATTTAAATGTTAAAGAGTGCATGTCCTGTGGGCCTAATTTTGATCACATATTCACCCTGTAGCCAAAGCAGGGTAGGGCTTCTAATTACAGTTCCCCTTGGCTGTGCCTAAAAGAGAGTGGAGAAAGGAAACTGGAAATGGATGCAGGAAGCCAAAATACAAATACTTGCTACCTAAAAATCAATAGATTTTACCATTAAGAAAATTCTGTAGGTCAAAAACAACAATTAAAATTAAATTAAAAACAATTAAAAACAAACATATTTATAATGTGTGAGAACAAATAGCTAATGTCCTTGATATACAAACATACAGATGAAAAGCAGAAGAGCACACCAGTGTAAGAGAACCACACCAAAGCCAAAACATAAATAGAATTTGCAAAATATGGACTATAAACAACCAGCAAATTTGAAAATAATCCAACTTACCAGCATTCAAAGGAATGCAAATTGAAATGAGATATTTTTTCATCTGTCAGATTTTTCAAAATTGATAATACTCTCGTTTTAAAGAAGGAGGAAAATTGCCCAGACTAGTATCAAATCATAGAGAAAATAGTATTTTTCTCTGTAATGAACGTAACTTAGTTTCTCTGTAGAACCATTTGGCAGCAAGCATTCAAAACCCTGATAGTGCTCACTCTTTGATTAAATAATTGCACTTTGATGAATTTAACCTAAAGAAATAGATATAAATTTTAGGCAATCGATCCACTGAAAAATTTATTTTAGCATCATTTATGATACTAAAAAAATTAGGAATAATATCAATGACCACAATAAAGAATTTGCTAAATAAATTATAGTGTATCTGTATATTAACGCAGGCATCAGAAAAGATGTTTTAGAAAACTAATGACATAGAAAACTATTCACATATTATTAGTTATGTCAAAAATGATGCTATAAAACAGGTACTGTAAAATGCAAACTATACAGAAAAATATTTATCCCAGTGAATAATAAACTGTTAACAATGAATTTGGATGATTTAAGTTTCTTTTTTGTGTTTTTTTTGCATTTCTCAGAAAATGCAGAAAATATAATGATTGTAACTTTTGTCAACACTTAAGTCTAATAAATATTAAAATGTATCGTTTTCAGTAAGAAGCTATTGATTATCATAGTAATTTGCACTTTCTAGTTCATTTCTGCAAATAATGTTTGCCACAATTTTGGTTTAACATGTACTACCCAGTAACTAAAAACTGCAATCCACAAAAATGTTTGTTATCACTGGAAGATCCCTCTGTGAACATTTAATTTAACAAATATATTTCCTGTGCTATTATGTGCCTGCTACCATAATATAAGGTAAGACTTTTCTTCGAGAAACCTACAGTGAGAAGACAAGTCCTACTGTGAGGTCGAGAGGAGAATCAACCTTATATGGGGAAGAAGAGCTGGTACAAGTTATACCTGACAAGGGTGAAAATCCTTATGATTTCAAATCACAATGAAGGAAGACATTTGACCTTTCATATTCTGCATATATGTCATTCAACTTCCCTATATGAGGTTGATACTGGAAGATCTATGTCCTAAGAATTTAATTTTCAGGTGATCTCTTCCTCAGGATACATTTTTTTAACCTAATTTTTAAAAGAAAAAAAATTGTTTTAAAAAAAGATCTGATGGCCGGGCATGGTGCCTCATGCCTGTGATCCCAGCACTTTGGGAGGCTGAGATGGGTAGATCATCTGAGGTCAGGAGTTCGAGACCAGCCTGGCCAACATGGTGAAACCCCATCTCCACTAAAAATACAAAAATTACCCAGGTGTGATGGAGGGTACCTGTAATCCCAGCTACTAGAGAGGCTGAGGCAGGAGAATCACTTGAACCTGGGAGGTGGAGGTTGCAATGAGCCAAGACTGCACCACTGCACTCCAGCCTGGCCAACAGAGCAAGACTCTGTCTCAAAAAAAAATAAATAAATAAATAAAATAAAATAAAAATAAAAATGATCTGATGTTAGTCTTGGGAAGTTGTCTTATCTTTTTAGGAATGCATTTAGGCTCGACATTTGTGTCAAGCCCAGTAGTTCAGGAGACTTATTTCCCCATGAACTCATGCTTCTATTTGTTTTCTACCTCTGCATTTATGACTGTATGACAATGACTGCTTCTCCAGGAATTTCCTGGTTTTGCTTGTTTTTTAGGTCGCTGCTTCAGTCATCACCAGTAATGCAGAAATACAAGCAAAAGTGGAACATATTCTCTAGTTAGTCATAATGTATTCATGGATAGGTATGTACACATGCATATATCACACACACAGGAGATAGACAACAATACAAGGTTCTAGTTGAAGAAGTGTTGAACAAATGACATACGTGATAGGGGCTATTGTTATACTGAGAAGATGGAGAGTAATCAAAGGGAAATTTAAAGGTTATTGCATCATACTGTAGAAAGATAATTCAGACATGAGATATTATTACATATTTCTGTTATAAAGAAAGCATATGCTGTATGGTAAACTTATATTTAAAAGTCTATTCCCAAAAACCGGTGTGCCATGGCTGATGCCAGAAATGAGCTAGATTGTTTAGGAGTAATTTATGTCAGGCAACAGATGCATTCCTGAAAAGTCAGGTTAAAGCGCTATTTGCTGAATTAAAATGATTTCCATAACATCTACAGTGTTAGAATAATAACTCCAGGGCTGTTCTGTTAATCAGATGCGAACTTAAGAAAAAAGTCCATCTATTTTCATCTTTAGAAAAGAATGAAAATAAAGAACCACATAAACTTGCCCATTTCTGTATATTAACGCAGCCATCAGAAAAGATGTTTTAGAAAACTAATGACATAGAAAACTATTCATCTTCATTGCTGAAGATTATGAAGGAACTGTCCCTGATCTTTAGCTAAAACCAACCGCCCAACTTGTTCAGTAGATGGTTTCCTCTCTCAAACCAGGGAATTTTCCTCACAATTTTCCTCTTTGTCCTACATTGTCACATTTTTCACTCCAGTGGGTTTTTCCCATCAGCACTCAAATATGTGACTATTTCTCTCATCTTAGAAGAAACAAAACAAACCAAAAAACCCATCTCTAGAGACCATTTCCCTACTGCTATCACCCCAATTCTCTCCTTTTCTTTTTAATAGAAACAAATTGGGATTTTACCATACATGTTCTCTGCAATTTTCCTCCACCCATTCTCTGCTACATTCTCTCCATCAGGCTTTTGCTGACACCACCAGAACTTCCATGATCACTTCATAGGTTGACCTGCATGTTGCAAATGGTCAATTCTCTTTCGTCTTCTGACTGGACCTACAAAGGGCATTAGACCCACTGGTCCCCAGGATCTTCCTTGGTATACTCTGTGACTTGACTTCCAAGATCCGCATGTTCCTGGTTTTCCTCCTTCCTCACTAGCCAGTCCTTGGACTCTTGCTGGTTTTTCTTGAGGTACCCATTTAAAACATTCAAGTACTCCCACGCTTAGTGTTTGGACCTTCCTCTTCTATCTATCCACTTTGCCTGTGTCATCTCATTCAGTTTGATAGCTTTAAATACCATCTACTCACTGATATTTGCTGACTTAAGCCTTCAGCTATAACTTCAGACCCTGAGCTTCAGACTCTCTGTCTATTTAGCTTTCTGCTCAGATGCCTGCTCCTACATACTTCAAACCAAACAAGTAAAAGGCTGAGATTCTAATATTTCCCTTTAAACCTGTTTTTCCCACAGTCTTAGCATCTAAGCCAATGGAATTTGTTTCCTTCTAGTTGCTCGTCTTTGATTCCTCTCCTTGTCTCTTATCCTAAATTTTATCTTTGAGAAAATCCTATAGCCCTACTTTTACTGTTTATCCTGGATGTAACTCGTCATCATCAGTTCTACTATGATGCTCCAAGTCACCATGATAGCTTCTCTAGCCAAGAAGCAACAGCTTCCTAAATGATGTTCTTTATTCCTCTTCCCCTTTCTCCAACTATCTTTAGTACAGCAGCCAAAGGAATCCACTTTGAACAGCTCAATTCATGTTGCCTCTCTCTTCAAACTCCAAAATCTGGCCAGGCTCATTGGCTTACACCTGTAATCCTAGTGCTTTGGGAGGTTGAGGCAGGAGGGCCACTTGAGGCCAGGAGTTTGAGACCAGCTTGGGTAACATAGTAAGACTCCACTCACACTCCCAGTTACTTGGTAGGCTGAGACAGAAGGAGCGCTTGAACCTATGAGTTCAACGTTTTAGTGAGGTATGATCATGCTACTGCACTCCAGCCTGGGCAACAGAGTTTTCTGTTCATTCAAAGTAAAACAGTTTTCACTGAGATAGGGTTTTGCTCTGCCCCCCATGCTGGAGTACAGTGATGTGATCCTAGCTGACTGCAGCCTCTCTCCTGGGCTCAAAGATCCTTCCACCTCAGTATCTGGAGCAGCTAGGACTACAAGTGCATGCTACCACACCTGAATTTTTTTTTTTTTTTTTTTTGAGACAGGGTCTCACTGTGTTGCCAGGCTGGAGTACAGTGGCGTGATCTCGGTTCAACGATTCTCCTGCCTCAGTCTCCCGAGTAGCTGGGATAACAGGCATGCGCCACCACGCCCAGCTAATTTTTGTATTTTTAGCAGAGATGGGGTTTGACCATGTTGGCCAGGATGGTCTTGATCTCCTGACCTTGTGATCCACCCAACTTGGCCTCCCAAAGTGCTGGGATTACACTCATAGGCCACCGTGCCTGGCCGAAAATTTTGAAATTTTTTTGTAGAGTCAAGATCTTGCTATGTTGTGCAAGATGGTCTTGAACTCTTGGCCTCAAGCAAGAAGTTTCTTTTCAGTCAAAGTAAAAGGCAATCCTTTGAAAGGCCCTGTAGGACCTGGGCCTCCTTCCCTTTCCTTCTCTGACTGCATCTCCTGCTGTGCTCCCTCCATCTCAGCCACACCAGTTTCTTCCTGTTTCTTCAACACATGAATCAGACTCTCCCATCAGAGCCTTTGCACCTGTTTCCCCTGCATCTGGTGTTCCCCCTCCATCTGGAATGTTCTTCCCCCAGATATCAAAGTGGTTCACTCCCTCACATTCCTGTCTGTACTCAAATGTCGCATCTTCAGTGAGGCCTTCTTTGGCCGTTCTCACTAAATCGCAAATTTCTGTCCAAGGTTTTTTCTTTTTTTTTTGGTCCCTTTTATACTTACCTTTTCATGATAAGAAAACTTACTTAATAGCAGGGAACAGTGGCTTGACCCAGCAGAATCGCATATGATTGGCATACTATTAGCCTTCGGAAATGGCAGGTAGCAAGAGAGACAGATTTTTGGTCACAGTCCTTTAAGAAATCTTAAGTTACAGACTACTAGGAATCGTGGCCTAGTTACATTGCATAAATGTAAGCTGAAGTCTTCTCAGCTCCCTTCGTCAAATGAAGCCAAAAGGAACAGGGAGAATATGGTGGACAGGTGGTTGGATGAATGGATGGAGCTTCAACTCTCAAAGGCATATACATTTGAGATACATTAATTCTAGTCTTTACTCTGAAATGAGAATGTGGGATTGAAGCTGAAACTTCAACAGAATTCATGGTTGTACGAGTTCTTGAGGGTCTCTGCTCTCCTCCCCTAACTCTAAAACATGCTATTGAAAACTTCACAACTCATGAAGGATTTTTAAAATGTCTTTATTTTTCTTTAAAGTACCTGTTACTCAACAGTATTCTCTGTAAAGGCAGAGATTTTAGGCTTCTTGTTTCTAACATTAAATCACTTATTCATTTACATTTTAAAAAAATCCTTCAATGAGCTGAACATTAGGATTCCCAAGACAAATAAGACATAATCCCTGTCTGCAAAAACTTTGTCTACTCTGAAAGATAAACAAACACAAGAGAAACACAATCTCAATCCCCACACTTTCACTAGTTTTAGGTCTTTACCACACATACATTTTCGAAAATATAGATTATTATTATTATTTTTTTGAGCCTTGCTCTGTCACCCAGGCTGGCATGCAATGATGCAATCTTGGCTCACTGCAACCTCCGCCTCCCAGGTTCAAGCGATTTTCCTGCCTCAGTCTCCCTAGTAGCTGGAATTACAGGTGTGCACCATGATTCCTGGCTGATTTTTGTATTTTTTTTTTTAGTAGAGATGGAGTTTTGCCATGTTGGCCAGGCTGGTCTCAAACTTCGTACCCCAAGTGATCTGCCCACCTCAGCCTCCCAAAGTGCTGGGATTACAGGTGAGCCTCTGTACCTGGACTGATTAGTATGTTTTATGAATAAAAATGACATATGATTTTTATTTGAATCTTTTTGTGAGAAATTCTTTTGTAAAGTATAATCAGGGCCAGATGCAGTGGCTCACGCCTGTAATCCCATCACTTTGAGAGGCTGAAGCAAGAAGATTGCTTGAGGCCAGGAGTTTGAGACCAGCCTGGGTAACATAGCAAGATCTTGTCTCTGGGGGAAAAAAACAAAAAACAAAAAAACAAAACAAACCAAAAAACACACAAAAAACGCACATAAATAAAAATAAAAATTAGCCAGGTGTGGTGGCATGCACCTGTAGTCATTCCTGCTCTGGAGGCTGGGGTGGGAGGCCCTTTAAGTCCAAGAGAAAGGCTTGTAGTGAGCTACGATCACACCACTGTACTCCAGCATGGGGGACAGAGCAAGACCCTATCTCAAACAAATAAATACATGCATAAGTAAACGAATAAAATATAATCATTCTCTAGTTCAGTCATAGACTACTATACCTGGATGAGCCCTTAGATCTTGTCTCATCTAGTTATCTTACAGAGCTGAAGAATTTAAAGCCCAGATATCATGTCTTAATAGCAATAATGATATATATTATTTATTGGCTGTTGGTTGTCTAGCAGATGCCGTGCTAAGCACTTTGCATGCATTATTGCATGTAATATTTACAACTTCATGGGTTGGGTACTATTATTATCCCGCTTTCCTAGATGAAGAAAACTGAGGTGCATGGAGTTCTTTGCTCAAGGGTACCCATTGATGTAAGTGATGGAGCTCTGTCTTACTTATAAAGCCCAGGCTCTCAGGGAAGGGACATGCTGCACTTACCCATAGTGTTCCATAAATAAGTGACAGATTGGGATCTCAAATCCATTTTCTGATTCCCAGTCCAGGGCTTTTTTTTTTTTTTTTTTTTTATCATAACAAAATACTATTTTTGTTTCCAAAATGTTTTCAGTGGTGGTGGTGTTTTTGGTCTATTGACATGCCTGCATGATGACAGCTACTCTGGTAGTTCCCCTGTGGCCATCCTTTCTCATTCATTTTTCAATGATTTAGGAATAACAGGAAAAACTGAGATGGAGTCACATCTTTATAACAATGTCAATACCCTCTTTCGTTTATGTGCCATAAAACTAACATTCTGCAGGAGAGTAAGACATCTTAAAATGGTTCAATTACACCAGAGCAGTGAAGTAGTTCTACCACGATGTATATTACACACAACTGTTTACACATAAACACATACTGTAATCAAAGAACAGCTTACCATAGCCAGTGAGAATGATCATAAAACTTTTTCCTTTCCTTGCATCACTCAAAAAATCATTTACTCTTCTTAATGACAGAACAATCTGTGTATTTTTGCAATCACAGTAAGTAGCTGTAGAAAGCATTGTGATAACATCCATAGAAGCACAGTATGGTAATGCAAAATTAATGAGCGAGATGGCAATCTTTTACTTTAGGCAAATCATGCTTTGTGATACAGCACGTCCTCTCAATTAGTCTGTTTTCAGAGGCCAGAGAATGTGGGTATTGTGGCAAAGTGCACATTTTGAAGATGTGGGAGTCACTAAGGAAGATGGTTGCAATTGACAGACAATGTACCATGGCTGCACATGGGGTAAAAAAAGGAGCCACATGCTGACAAAATATACATTCACTCTTTTTGCATTTATTTGTTGGTTCTCTCATAATGATCAACAACATGGTTGAAACTTAACTGACTTGTATTTAACAAAATTAATGAAGTAACTAGGTAAATATATATATCAGTGATAACTGTCATGAATGCCTCCTAAGTTTTTCTCTTTTCCAAAGTGGTGTATATTCAATGACTAGTAAGGCCAGCAAAATGCATAAAATCTAGACTGGCTTCCCATAGTAATTATCACTTTCATCAACAAGGCTGAGATTCAGATTTCCCTGCCTTGTGTGGGGGTGCAAATCTCCTAGTAAATACTGAACTGGAGTCTTAAGGAGAAGGGGTATAGAGCGCATTCAGACCCACTGCTCCACTGCAGTTGAACTGCAGGACATCAAAGGAGATTGGGAAGAATCTTTGCAAAGCAAACTTTTGAGAAACTGTGTGATATGCTTTGTCTGTGTCCTTACCCAAATCTCATCTTGAATTGTAGCTCCCGTAATTCCCACGTGTCATGCATGGGAGGGACCTGGTGGGAGGTAATTGAATCATGGGGGTGGGTCTTTCCCATGCTCTTCTCTTGATAGTAAATAACCCTCACCAGGTCTAATGGTTTTATAAAGGGAAGTTCCCTTGCACATGTTCCCTTGCTTGCCACCATGTAAGACGTCTCTTTGTTCTTCCTTCATCTTCTGCCATGATTGTGAGGCCTCCCCAGCCATATGGAACTGTGATATCAGTTAATATCCATTAAACCTCTTTTCTTTATAAATTACCCAGTCTTGGGTATGTCTTTATTAGCAGCATGAGAACAGACTAATATACTGTACAAGTTGTGTGTTGCCTGAAAATAATTTAGGAGGTATGATCTAATTGGAGCACGTAAAGAAGGTGATGTGAGATTCCGTTCAGATTTGGTTCAAAGAAAACACTCTTCTGTAGAGGTGTCTTAACAGCCACTTAATTTTCTTCTCTATATTATGGTTTCTTCTAATGCATTTGTGGACTAACAGACAACAATGTTGAACATTGTCGGCAAATGTTGTCAATAGCTGTAGGATGTTTGTTTTTTTTTTTTTATATTTTTATATACCAATTGTAGGAAATGGAAACAAAAGTGTGTATGTATAAATACAATTAACAATTATTTGGAATCTTACTGCCCAGAGGAAAGCACTCTTGCTATTTTGGTATATAAATCTCCTCCCAGTTTCACAAGGCATTTAAATTCATGACAATGAAGGGTTTCCTTCTTTCTTTTACATATTCAGTCCTTGCTAGCACTGATGAAAATGCTGACCCAAACAAGTGACACATTACAGAACAAAAAGAGGTACTTGATAAGGCAGGGGAAAATAAAATAGTGACTCCTTTAGTATAGTAGAGTTATGCTAAAAGATAATCATCTTTTAGCAGATCCACTTTGTAACAGAAGTCTTTTTTTTTCTTGTAAATGTCTCACCCCACGACTTGATTAGGAAAGAGAAAACCCAAGTGGAAAATGGAATCTGGGGAATGGTGAAGAGGTTAGTGATCTAGAGGGTAACGGGGCATATGAGAGAAGAGGAGGAGGCCTGGCTTGTGTTCATATTCTTTGCCTCTAGGAATTCTCCATAAAAACTTGGAGGTGGTGATTCTCTGGCATTCTTTGAACTCTACTATGTGCCTGAAAAACTAATAATCAGGCTTTTCTTTTAATGGGCTAGTCCTTCAGTTTATCCAAATATTAAGGGCTTAGCAAAGAGTAAGTATGTATTGTTTACAAAGTTAATTTATTCATCAAAAGATACTTATCTAGTGCTTACTCTGTGTGAGTCACTGTGTTCATCACCAACACACAGACAAGATTTCTGCACAGGTAGAAGTTGCTGTCAAGTGGTTTGATATACAGGGAGAGGAGGAAGAGATAGCAAAGGCAACAGGAGGCATCACAGGCTAATTGAGATCATGCTGTATACACAGTCATGAACTGATTTTTTTCTTAATTTAACATAATATCATGAAAATCTTCTATCATTTCAACAAGCTCTTCATAAGCACTACTTCAGATGACTGCATCGAAATGCTTTATTTTAGGGATGTTTCATAATTTACACAACCATAACCAAAATGTCAGGCCATACGGTTCCTTCTAATTGTTTTTAGATTGCTTTGTTATGATAATGAATTCATTAATAATATTTCTGTTGCCTTCTTTGGCCACATTTTGAATCATTTTGGATCTAGAAGTTGGATTATCGGGCCAAAGGAAATAAATCTTTTTTTTTTTAAAGTTTCTGATACACGTTGCCAGATTTCTTTCCTGGAAGGATTTGCTTCCATCTTTTACATATTCAGTCTTTGGGAGCACTGAATAGATTGGACCACTGAATTGACTGGACTTGGTATATTGAACTAAAGTATGTTCTTTGCAGCAGTATTCAGAGTGACTAACGCCACAGTCGTTGTTTCTTCCCAGTCTCAAGCACAACCAGGGTTCTCCATGCAAAGTCAGCATCGCCCCCCAACATCTCCACTGTCAGTGATCTTTCAGCTAACTCATACACAATGTCTCTTCTCTGGGGCACAAGGACATCTTTCCACCAATCGTAGCCCTTCTCTAAATCTGAGTAAACAGGGGTCATTCTGGTGACTTGCCAGGTCAAAGAAGATATGCTTCATTGGTGAATTGATGTCTTCATAGAAAACTGCCAGCACTTTGTGGTTCAAAAAATAAAACAGTGAAAAATGTACCCCCCCATTTTTTTCTGGGAATACCGCCCCTTATAATATTTAAAAATTCTAAATAATTAAAATGCAACATATTCAACGTTACAATTACATTAAGCATCATTTAATCTTGGGTGATTTACAAGGTACATATTAAAACATTCTCTTGTTTCTCTCAGGCCTTAGATGTGTCAGTCACTTTACCTGTAACAGCCTTCCTTTCATTTGAAAAAAATCCTATTCACTTTTCGAGACCCAGCTCTGTGCTCTCTCCAGGTGAACCAATCTCTACCTCTTCTCCCTTCTCCCCTCCCCTCTCTCCCTGTTTCCTTACTTATGGGACCTTAACCAAAGCTCCTCAGTCCAACCTTACTTCCAGTGTTCAGATCCTCTTTACCTCACCTTGCCAAGGGAACATTTAGCCCAAGCTTAGATAAAACCCACGAAAGGGACGTTTTTTCTCCTTAAACAGTGTTCAACCTTCAGAGTTTTGTTTGAAATTTCTAGAACTCATGGTGAAAAGAGGCAATACAGATGATTGGAAATGCAGGATTTCATGTCGGTAAAGAGTTGGAGACGGGTTTGGAGCCGAGGTGATGAGTTGACATTGTGACAAGTAGCTATGATAAGTAGCTGATGTAGTGAGAAAGAAGGAATGAGGAGAGAACCACAATCGCCTTTAGAGGACAGAGGAAAGGAAAAGGAACCTCAAAGAAAAAAGAAACTAAGAGAGGAAAAGATTAATCATTGTTCAGGAAGTCAACAAAAGAGTTGCAAAAGAAGTCAAATAATGGCAATTGTTGCAGAGAATGAGCAGAAAGAACAAGATTAGGAAATTCTTCTGGATCAGATCTGCATAGTGTGACTTATTTATCTTGTTAGAAGTCATTTCTTAGAATATCACACATAACCATGTACACATTCAAAGGTAAGATCAAATTCCAAAGCCAGATATAAATGGAGTATTCTTTTCTGTGTGTTTGAAACTTGTACATGTACCAGGCTTGATAACAATATGACTTCTCGTCAAATACAAATATTTGAATATTAAAATCAGGGAACCTTGAGAGATAAAAGTCTATTATCTCTAGTAAGAGCAATATTGACATGATGAGTATCCTTTTTTTTTTTTTCCTTTTTTGAGACAGAGTCTCATTCTTATGCCCAGGCTGGAGTGCAGTGGCATGATCTCAGCTCACTGCAACCTCTGCCTCCTGGGTTCAAGTGATTCTTGTGCCTCAGCCTCCCAAGTAGCTGAGATTAAAGGCGTGGGCCACCACACCCAGCTAATTTTTGTAATTTTAGTAGAGACCAGGTTTTGCCATATTGCCCAGGCTGGTCTCAAACTCCTGATCTCAAGAAATTCTCCTGCCTCGGCCTCCCAAAGTGGTGGGATTACAGGCATGAGCCATCATGCCCAGCCAAGGCAATGAGCATTCTCAGTCCACTTTTTTACAAATGCTTCACCACTTATTTTCATATTATTTTAGTGGACTCCATAGTGTAATGGTTTGATGTATGAATGTGCTTTTGGGAGAGTGGGTCCAAGTCTGTCACAGGTCATCAATGTAAGGTTGTTGATGATTTCATTTTAATCCGTCCTGGACATCTCTCCATATCGCAGAATCACTGACCATGAAATTTGGCAGAAGTGACAATTTTGTTCACTGCAGGGCTGGCACTAATAGGATACAGGATATTACAGATCAGAAGGAAAGCGTTTTATTGCTGCTCCCTAGGAAAGCTCGGTGTTACCCGAAGTTATTTCCTACAACCTCACCTATAAATCTGATCATCGTGGCTAAATCACTTATTTTGTTTTACATGGATAAAAATGCCGTTGACAGAAGAGGCCTAAGGTAACCAGGAGGTATAATTTGAGGGACACAGAAAAGCATCCCTCAGAGGAAAAAAGAAGGCTCACTTCATTGGTCTCCCTATAGAGCCTTAAAAGTCACACATTATTCACGTTTTGGGGTCAAGTTAAGGCATTGACTCATGAACATGTTAATCTGATCAGTTAACGCTGGTGATAGCCTTCCCTTTGTCAACCTAAAATAATCAAAAGGCCCAGGATCCACTTAAAAGGATATATTCACGCTCAAAATGTGAGGGCAGCTGTCCCGGACACATGGACATTAAAGAATGGACCAGTGCTCCTCATGTGGGGAAAATGAAGATCGTTTATATAGACAAAAATTGAGGTACTGACAGCATTACAACATTTTCCATACAAAGGCTAACATATAGATACAGGATGTGATTGGCTGCAATTGATTACACTCTAAGGAAGTTGCTTAACCTTCTATTATAAAGAGGTACCAGTCACAAGGGTCTCTATCGCCAACATCATTGAGGCTAGGTTTGAATGAGGAACAGAAAGACTGGTTCATCTGTAACAAGTTTGTTCAACCTTGTGGCCCAGGACGACTTTCAGTGCTGCCCAAAACAAATTTGTAAACTTTCTTAAAACATTATGAGATTTTATTTTGCTTTTTTCTTTCAGCTCATCAACTATTGTTAGTATTAGTGTATTTTATGTGTGGCCCAAGACAATTCTTCTTCTTCCAATGTGGCCCAGGGAAGCCAAAAGATTGGACACCCCTGCTGTATAACATCTCACTCAACACAAAGGTCAGGAAGCCACGGTCATACCTCAAAGAAGAAAAACAACTATATTATGTGACTCAGTTTCCAGGGCTTAACTTTTCCCCTTGGCATAATAAATCTAGAAAGTCCTAAAGTTTTACTCTCTTTTTACTTTCTTTTCACTCTTTCCATGAAAGGGACAGAAGATAGGAATATTTTGATGG
The DNA here is from genome assembly GCF_002776525.5 of Piliocolobus tephrosceles. Lineage (NCBI taxonomy): Eukaryota > Metazoa > Chordata > Mammalia > Primates > Cercopithecidae > Piliocolobus > Piliocolobus tephrosceles. The sequence continues at coordinate 97,581,510 of NC_045442.1, forward strand.
GAGGAAAGTTTGGGAAAGGCCCAGGGTTTGGCTGGGAAAGCTGTGAGCGATCAGGCAAAGGGTGTGGTGCAATTAGAGGGAGCAGACACCAGGTTAGGGGAGCACAGTGATGCTATTTGAAGAACATCCTTATCACCTCATTGGTTTTCCTCTTTCACTGTATGTAATAGGCTTGTCCCATGGCAAAGAAGAATTGCTAAGAAAAACCTTTTCCTTGGGCACAGAAAAAAAATACCACATTCCCTTTTATATATGGGAGCTAAGAAAGTTGATCTCATGGAGGTAGGGAGTGGAATGAAAGACACCAGAGGCTGGGAAGGGGATGTAGGGAGGGGGATGATGGCAAGTAGGTTGATAGTTACAAAAGTACAGTTAGATAAAGGAATAAGTTTGTCTTTTTTGAAAAATAGAGACAGGGTCTCACTCTGTCACCCAGACTGGAGTGCAGTGACATGATCAGAGCTCACTCACCACAGCATCAGACTCCTGGGCTCAAAGGATCCTCCCATCCTGGCCTCTGGAATAGCTGGGACTACAGGTGCTCACCACCAAACTCAGCTAATTTTAAAAATTTTTGTAGAGATGGGATCTTGCTGTGTTGCCCAGACTGGTCTCAAACTCCCGGCCTCAAGTGATCCTCTTGCCTTGGTCTCCCAAAGTGCTGGGATTGTAGGCATGAGCCACCCTTCTGGGCCTAAGGAAAAAGTTCCACTATTCAATTACAGAGTAGAGTGACCATAGTTAACAATAATACATTGTATATTTCAAAAGAGCTAGAAGAGAGGACGTGAAATATTTCCAACACAGAGAAATGATAAATACTCAAGGTGATGAATGTTCCAAATGCCCCCACTTCATCATTCATAGTCCATGCATGTAACAAAATATCACATCTACCCGTAAGCACCTACAGATATTTGTATCAATAAAATTAAAAAAAAAATTAAAAATGGATAAACTTTCCTGCATTTACAGACAGTGGGGCAAGCTTTGAGAGAAGCCTGACCAAATATTCAAATATTCAAATACAACCTCTCTAACTGGAAAATTGTAAAATTTGGGAGCATTCATTGCTAACATTCTTTGAGTTACTTTCATTTGTTAAATTGGTATATCTTCCTCAGAATGTTGTTCTAGGGTTCAAATGCAATCCTAGATACTAAATACGACCATCTGTGTAATGACTGACACTGATCAATGCTTTTTCTTTCCTTTTCACCCCAAGCTGCCTCTCCTAGTAACAAAGAAGAGAACACACGGAGGCTGAGGGAAAATACCAATGAAGTCCCTTTTCTCTGTCCTGCTCCTGCTGAAGATCTTCTCCTTGGCTGTTTTGTTTGTGCGTTTCTGGAGGGTCCAGCCCCATTTGGGAGGGGCTCCCTCTGCCAGAGGCATGGCATATGACACCTGTGCAGGTTTCCAAGGCATGAGACCTGTGCAGGTTTCCAGGACATGAGACCTGTGCTTCAAAGAATCTGGGTTTGGTTGAATCCTCTCCTATTGTCACCTAAATACACCTAAATATTCTTAGTAAGTTTTGAAATAGGGGCCTGGCATTTTCATTTTGGTTTGGATTCAAAAATTACGTAACTGGTCCAGACCAGAGGGCATTCATTCAGTGGCATATTCCTGCTCTATATACAAGTGCAGGCATGTTTTCCCCCTGCTTTTCAAAGAGATGAACCACTCGAAGGTGATGGCTAGGCCAGCTGCCTGCTGTGGGGAGGATGAGGGCGTAAAATGGAAGAGACTCTTGGGAAATCCTTTTTCTGGTGTGAAAGAATAAAAAAACAATGAAAGAAACATCCTTTCACTAAGGTTTACTTGGTCAATGAAAGCATTGTGGGAAGTCAGCATGACTATTTAACTATATTCCTTCTCTACTTTACATTACATGTTTGGAGCCTTAAAATATACATATTCACATATCCTGAAACACAAACCAAATAATACAGCTGCCAAAGGATTTGGATATTTTAGGACACATTTGTTTCTCTTACATTTTGTTGATGTCTAAACACAGACCTTTGAAGTGAAAATTCCCTCGTCTAACTTAATTTATTCACATCTTTACATTGACTATCTGGTTGGTTTTTATGACGACTTATGCTGAAGCTTTGTTTCCAACCTCCAAAAGCAAAGATCAAGACCCCTGTCGAGGATTTTCACTGAAGAGAAAAGATGTGGATGATTTTAATCAACTTGGTGATTTATTTTGTTTTACCAGGAAATTGCTTCCTGACATGAATTTGCAAAGAATAGAAATCACTGTGCTTGCCACGTTGGCGACATCTAATGCGAGTCCATGATTTGAGTCAACATGGAAGCCAATGTTCAGTGAGGAAGGCCAGTGTCAAAACTAACCCTCCTGAACCAATTTGACACAGCTGATGTGTTCGTATAGTGACCCTGAAAGCAGTCGTGTTCTGAAATATAAGGAAATGCTTTGTCAGAGACTCTTCATCTTCTGTCTGGAGAAGTTTTCAAAGACCTTGAATAGCAAGAAAATGGCATCAAGATAACTGTAAACACAGGAGCCTCTGCAGATACACAGCTCTCCTTGTGTCTCAGTGACACTGTCAGTCAAAGACCCATAGGGGTTGGTGCTGCAGGAAGAGATGGAAATGGGACTTGGCACTGTTTAACCTCCGCCCCTACCACCACCATGGCTTATCACCTATACAGAGGGGTTCAGCATTGAAGAAAAGAAAAAGAAGCAGATGAAAAGATTTGATTTTGATATTCTCCTAGATTTCTGACCAGACTCGGGTTGAAATGCCAAATTACCATGTGAAAACCCAGTGGCAGGATACTGTCTTCTAATTTAAAGCAAAACAAGAAAAAGTGCCCCCTTTACCATGGTTCAGAAAACCTTAGAAAATGGTATCATAAACCAAAGAAGTTTGGACGGGCATCTAAAATTTTAATTAAATGAATAAGCAGACATGGAAGGATGGTACAAAGGATAAACTGCCATTTAATTGTCTGGTGTTATTATTATTAATTAAAATCAATTACACTTCCATGTGAGGCTTGTGTCTTTTTCTCAGAAATATGCAAATCGTTCTTAGATATAGTACTTAATTGGAAGATAGAAGTAGTTTTTATCAGGGAAGGAAGACAAACCGGGATTGACTGGGAACCAGGGAAACAGGATTACTGTGAAATGCAGAAAAACGTGATGATGGCTAAAGTCAATTCCCTGAAAACTAAAAGAAACCCAAAAGAAAAAAGCAAAATTTCATTTCTAATTTAAAAGGGGGAAAAGTTTTGCATTGGAATGCTGACAAACCAACAGGAGGCTATCAACTGGTTTGGAAAATGGAAGGCAAAGTTAGTACCATGTTGCTAGGCAACAGATTTCTAAGCGCTGTTCTCCTCATTTCTTAAAGGACGGGTGCAATGTTTTGGTTTTGCAAATACTATCTATTTATTGACTTATTCATTGTGAATTAGAATGACTGGTCTCAGAATAAGACTGGCTAAGCCAGAAAAAGCACAAATGCAGTCAATTAGAATATGATTAGGAAGTCAAAAGTTGGGCACGTCATAAGGCATTTACTCTGTGGGATGAAATGATGGTTCCCCAATGCTACTCAGACAAAAGGGGTCTGGGTGTGACCAAGATGATTCCTAATTAGAGAGCTTCAGTTCTAATGGAATTATAGACGATCAACAAAAATTTACTGTGAAAAGAAAAATGAATGACCTGAGATGAATGGCAGAGAGGCTGACAGGGAAGAAAGGAAAGAGTTGTCCTTTGGAAGAGGATCTGGGATGTGTGTTCCAGGGTCATGGCCCACAGGAGGCTGTCCTTGTAGGTCGGCACTTCACAAACACGCAAGATTGGTCACTGCCAGTTCTCAGGTGCTGCCTTCAAACACCACAACGAAGAGGGCTGCAAGGGGTCAGATAAGACGTGGCCTGATGGTTTAGCAAACAGGTCTGACTGAACGAGATGGAATCTGTGGCCTTTGAGATGAAAGCCCCTGTGGGTCTCTCTCATAACAGAGCTACTTCATCAACTTTCCTAATGTGGAATCAGACTCACAGCTAGAGGGAGGGAAAGAAAACACTTTTGGAGCTTGAGAAAAAGGGGAGGATTTGATTAATGTATAGCCAGGGAGTGAACCAGTTCTCAGGGAAAAGAATCTTTGATCAATGGTATGGAGAAGCATCTTTCATACCTCCCAGATTCCAGCCACTTTAAAAGGAACAAAAAGAAGCAAATTCAGAGCACAGCTGTTGTTATTTAAAAACAAAATCAAAAAGAAAGAAGAGAAGGGGAAAAAATCACAGCGAAATATCATCGCAAATGGATTTCCTGGAATAGCAACAAATGAATAATGTGCATCAAAATTCACCTCAAAACTGGAGGAGTGCTGTGTAGGCCACTGTGCTGGAATATATTCAGGTCTTCTGAGAGAGAATTTGTGCATATTTACTATTGGCCATCTTTTCCTATAGCCGTGTCTGTGTCTGTGCTAAAAAAAAAAAAAAAAAAAAAAAAAAAAAAAAAAAAAGCAACTTGACCTATCAAACATTAGGAAGAAAACTAGCTCTTATCAGGGGCCTACTGTGTGCAAGACACTCTCACTTGGGTTATCTGATTTCAACAGTAATTATTTTTTCTGGGAATTCAAACTGCATGAAGTTGCTGAGTGAAAAATAGGGGTTTTCTGTCCTTCCATTAGCAACTGATGGGCAGACACATTAGAGAGCGGTGAACAATCATTTCATCTCATAGGCTCGAAGGGCACATTTATCCCGATAACCTTTGGAAATCAAATGTCAGCTTTCATGTCAGCTCTTTCTTGAAACACGTTTTCCCTCTTTACTTATTTATTTTTTCAGTTTAACAGCCAGGCATTAATTTAAACATTTTTGACTGTTTGACTTTTCTCTTCCAATCCTCACTATGAAGTAGTGCGCACATTGGCAGAATTTTTTTTTTTTTTGACTATTTGTGGTTTCACTTCAGATGAGGTGTAGAGTTCAGGAACCCAGATTACTGTCACTTCTCTCACTGTGTGATCCATCCATGGCTAGCTGCTAAAATGTTTGTGGTGGCTGCTTTTCTCTAACTTTTTACTACCGCTTACTGTGTGTCTGGTTGAATTACCATTCCTACTCTCAAAACTTTTTTTTTTTTTTTTATCTTTTGAGCGAGAGTATCGCTCTGTTGCCTGGGCTGGAGTGCAGTGGCGCAATCTCGGCTCACTGCAACCTCCGCCTCCTGGGTTCAAGCTATTCTCCTGCCTCAGCCTCCCAAGTAGCTGGGATTACAGGGGCTCACCACCATTCCCAGCTAACTTTTTGTATATTTTCAGTAGAGACGGGATTTCACTATGTTGGCCAGGCTGGTCTCAAACTCCTGACCTTGTGATCTGCCTGCCTCGGCCTCCCAAAATGCTGGGATTATAGGCGTAAGCCAATGCACCCAGCCCTCAAAACTTTTAATGTGCTTCAAAGTTCTCCAGCAAAATTGCATAATATTTGGCAGGTCATTCAGAAAAAGGAATGCTGTCTATATTGCTACCTACCTGTCTAGTGAAATAAATCCGAATCTTAATCAGGAGAACTGTCACATTGGAGAGCTGTCTGTGATAAGAACTTTGCCATCGCCAATTCTCTATCACCACTTGCCTTTCTAGACGTCTGATCTGTAGGCTATGTTAGGCTAAGTGCAAATACTAGGGAGAATGTAGTTGTAGTAACTAGTCCAATCACAGCCGCTAGTCACAGCCAGCCATAGAGTGTGACTGCAGAGGTGTGGTGACAGCACTCTACTCAATTAGAATTTCCATGACCCTCTCCTTGAAGCAGGTTCCCCAGTCTGAGTCCAGGAGAGTCCCTGTGTTCATAGAACCCCTTCGGTGCAGAATTTGTAGACAGAGTCCAGATTTCACATTAACTACCCTGTGCTACACCAGATCTCAGTTCTGTTGACTTTTAGATGTGATCTCTGGTCCATGCCGGTCAGCGTCTCCCTAAGGACTTTCATATGGTTTTCTTCTCTGTTTCCTGGGGCCTGGCTTGTCAGTGCACTGCTGAGAGGGCATCAATCATTGACAGCTCCCAGTCTTTTATCACCAGTGAGGATCTTTGACTATGTGAAAGGGCTCTGGTTCATAACCAAATGTATTGATCAGAGCCTGCTGGAGTCTGGGCTTAATGTGTATGCTGAAATGAAGTTTACCATTAAGTGTAGAGCTAAATAGTTCATTTTCTTCTGTGGGATAGAATAAAATTGCTCAAAGAAGCACTTGGGATTGAAGATCACAATAGCTGAAAAGCTAAGGAAGAAAAAAAATTAGGTTTTTCAGAATTGATTACAATATTTCTAAAGATATTCTTTATCTTTTGACAAAATCAAACTTTCCATTTGGACTTGGCAGTGTTAGCTTTTAGTGAAACCTATTTTTATAGTTCTTTCTGATTAATGGAAAGGAGTCATTTTCTTTTTCTTCACTGTAATAAAAATCAAGCTGTCCTATGGTCCCCTTTGAAACAGAAATTAAGGGATGATTTGAACAGAATATTAATACTGCTCTTTTCAACTTTGGGGTTTTACCTTGTCTTAATAAACCAAATTTTAAACTGATCTTCTCTCTAGAACACAATCTTCATTTTGTGTCTATGTGAGTGTTTATGACAGAACTTGATCACAATCTTTCCTACGTCCTTCCTATGTACAGATAGCAGAGAGAAGAAAGGCCGCAGCTCATTATTTTGTGCAGTGTGTGTGCTTGAACGGAGCAGACAGAATGTGAGATTAGATGAATCTGAGCATCTCAATCATTTTATAGTAGCTATTGTCACAGTTTAGAATTCTGGGGGCATAATTTTTAATTCAAGGATACAGAATAGATTTCTCTCTCTAACAAATGATTTCTCAGTTTCCAATAAGGTTTTTTAGAATCATACCATGATCTAAGAACACAAGGTAGCATCCTTTACTATACACTGATTTAATGGAATCCCATCCTACAGGAAATCTTAACACTTCTGCCAATCATGATGTCTTCCAGCAGCTCTGAGGCCCCTCTGAATCCTTAGAGGGCATCAGAATTATTTTAATGGGTAGAGCTTAAGATCTGATCATTCTGATCATTCTAGGATTTTTCTACCACCATATTTGCACCAATGTATTCCACTAAAATGTTATTTCTCAATCTTTTTTTCATTATTAATCCCCCACCCCATTGGTACATTTTTAAATTATTTTTTTTACCCCAACTGTTCCCCTTTCCATGAAATTTTAATACCACAGACATACTGTGTATCTGTTTGTGTGACATGGTCCTCCATATAGCCATCATAATAGTCAAGATTTTTTTTTTTGTCTCCCAGGAACCATTTTTCATTCCCCTGGGGTGATAGTGCACCCCAACTTTAAATGCATGCACTAAAATATGCATATGAAACACTCTACTACCAAGTAAATATTACATTTTATTTTCTTAATATACTACAAGTGACTGAAGCCTTTTGAAATAATTGGCTACTGATTGCAATGTACTTTTTTTTTTTAAATTTATTTCTATAGGTCTTTGGGGAACAAAACATATTTGATTACATGAGTAAGTTCTTTAGTTCGATGAGTTGTGAGATTTTGGTGCACCCATCACCCGAGCAGTATACACCAAACCTAATTTGTAGTCTTTTATTTGTCACCCCACTCCCACCATTTCCCCCATGTCCCCAAAATCCATTATATCATTCTTAAGCCTTTGTGTCCTCATAGTTCAACTCCCACTTATGAGTGAGAACATATGATATTTGGTTTTCCATTCCTGAGTTACTTCACTTAGAATAATAGTCTCCAGTTTCAACCAGGTTGCCGTGAATGCCATTAATTTGTTCCTTTTTATGGCTGAGTAGTCCATTGTGTGTGTGTGTGTGTGTGTGTGTGTGTATCTCACAATTTCTTTATCCACTTGTTGACTGATGGGCATTTGGGTTGGTTCCGTATTTTTGCCGTTGTGAATTGTGCTGCTATAAACATGCGTGTGCAAGTATCTTTTCCATATAATGACTTCTTTTCCTCTGGGTACATACCCAGTAGTAGGAATGCCAGATAAAGTGATTGTTCTACTTTTAGTTCTTTAAGGAACCTCCACACTGTTTTCCAGAGTGGTTGTACTAGTTTACATTCCCACCAGCAGTGTAGAAGTGTTCCCTTTTCAGCATATCCACAGCAACATCGATTTTTAAAAAAATTTTTTGATTGTGACCATTTTTGCAAGAGTAAGGGGGTATCTCATTGTGGTTTACAAATGGCCAACAAATATGAAAAAATGCTCAACATCACTAATGATCAGGGAAATGCAAATCAAAACCACAATGTGATTGCAATATACTTTTAATATTTTGCATGAAAATAAGTTGCGATTAAGGTTCACATGTTGTATGTGCGTCTCCTGCTGGTAATGTCAACCCTGCAGCTGCTGGGCTGATGAGGGAGTGAGGATATAGTTGGACCCAAGCTGGACATCAGTTCTTGGCCTACAGTGAATCATCAGAATTTAACTGTATCCACTGTGGAAGTGAAAGTGACTTCAGCTAAGTGTAATGTGCACACTGTACTCTATTTTGTAGGGTTTTCACCATGGCTTCAAGGTAAAAAGATTTTTCTCCTTCTTTACCCTCCACCTAAACTTTTCAGCTTGATCCTGACACCTTCAACTATAAAGATGCAGTTTCTCTTTTTCCACTTCACTTCTGCAACATTGAGTTTTGGTATCAAAGAGGGCAAATACAAAAAAAAAAAAGGAATAAAAAAGGTGATAGAGAAAGTGAGGAAAGAGAGAAGAAAAAATAGGAGGAGACACTAGGAAAGGCATCATGAAGTGTCTGATGAGAGGTGGGTGGATGGGAAGAGGAAGAAGAGTTTCACTGTGGTCTGAGGATTGTTCTATGATTCACAACATCTTTCCCCAAAACCTTTGCTGATCAACATCCTCCTTTTACAATGGGGGACAGAGATAATGAAGAAGGTGTTACAGGAAAGGCACCTAAATTCAGACCCCAAGAGAGGGTTCTTGGATCTCATGCGAGAAAGAATTCAGGGTGAGTCCATACAGTAAGTGAAAGCAAGTTTATTAAGAAAGTAAAGGAATAAAAGAATGGCTACTCCATAGACAGAGCAGCCCTGAGGGCTGCTGGTTGCCCATTTTTATGATTACTTCTTGATGATATGCTAAACAAGGGGTGTATTATTCATGCCTCCCCTTTTTAAACCATTTGGGTAACTTCCTGATGTTGCCATGGCATCTATAAACTGTCATCGCACTGATGGGAGTGTAGCAGTGAGGATGATCAGAGGTTCACTCTCGTGATCATCTTGGTTTTGGTAGGTTTTGGCCGGCTTCTTTACTGCGGCCTATTTTATCAGCAAAGTCTTTATGACCCGTATCTTGTTCCGACCTCCTCTCTCATCCTGTGACTTAGAATGCCTTAACCATCTGGGGATGCAGCCCAGTAGGTCTCAGCTTCATTTTACACAGCCCCCACTCCAGATGGAGTTGCTCTGGTTCACACGCCTCTGACAAAGGTACTTAGAGGAAGCTTCAGTGACTTGCTCATGTTTACATAGCTACTAACCAACGGAACCAGGATTCAAACCCAGGAATCCAGGGAGCCTGTGTTCATCACCATGTGCCTTTGCCTTTACACCAAGAACCCAACAAAGCCCCACCCTCTCCAAATTCCCCAGTACTGCGTGCTATTGCCTGAAGCAGTGTTTATCAAATTGTTCCTTAGCAGGGCTCTTGAATACAGTTTCAAAGAATACACCAAGGATTTCATCTAAAATGCAGATTCCCATGCTCAATGCTAGAGAGAAGTACATACAGAGGCTGAAAACCTGTCATTTTAATGAGCACTCCCAGTGGTCTTCAGTGTCTTCAGGTGGCCTTTGTACCCACTTCTCAGTTCCACTTCACTCAGAGCCGCTTCATTTTGTGTGTTGTGTTGTTAGGTTTCTGCCCAAAATTCCCTTCAAGGAGAAGGCTGTTCAGCCTCCATGAGTCAGAAATCCACTGGTCTGGCTGGGCGCAGTGGCTCATGCCTGTAACCCCAGTACTTTGGGAGGCCGCAGTGGGTGGATCACTTGAGATCAGGAGTCTGAGACCAGCCTGACCAACATGGTGAAACTCTGTCTTTACTGAAAATATACAAAATTAGCCGAGCATGGTGGCACATGCCTATAATCCTAGCAACTTGGGAGGCTGAGGCAGGAGAGTTGCTTGAACCTAGGAGGCAGAGGTTGTAGTGAGCTGAGATCGTGCCACTGCACTCCAGCCTGGGCAACAACAGTGAAACTCTGTCAGAAAGAAAGAAAGGAAGAAAGGAGGAAAGAAAGAAAGAAAAAGGAAGAAAGAAAGAAAGGAAGAAAGAAAGAGAGAAAGAAAGAAAGAAAGAAAGAAATCAATCAATCCATTGGTTTTACTCTTTCCACACCTGGGAGTCATCATGCCCTGTTTGGGAACACTATGGCAAATCACCTTTCATTAAAAAATTGCCAGCAGTCTTAGGTACAGAAACATGAGCATAATGTATATATCTTACTTGTATTACTTTATTTGTATCCTGCCTTATTAAGCTAATTACTGAAATTCATGCAATACAATAATATTTAAAAAGCGAAGAATACACTATAAAGGAAAAAATTAGGCTGGAAAACTAAGTTAAAGGTGGGCTATATTTACACAGAACACATGCAATTCCATATACTTGCTAAACCTGAGTAAATTGGCCTGTGAACTTTCTAGCAGGTTAAAAGAGGGAGAGTGATCAGTGTTCCGATTCTTTTCGATAAGCCATTTTCCCAGGAGTACAACCATTCCTGTGATCATGACCCGAGAGAAATCGTCCACCTTGAAACACATTGTATGATGCTCTGGTGGCATCTTCACAGTAAACCCAATCATGAGGTTCATTTGCTGCTTCATATACCTCCCTTTGTGCGATTTGATGGTACTGTGGCAAAGCCAATTCAGCAAATGTAACTTGGTGAAGGGCCAAAATGAGAAAGTCCAGGTGCTCAGTTCTCCAAAAGTCATGTTATGGTTTGAATGTTTGTTCCCTCCCAAACTCATGTTGAAATTTAGTCCCCAGTATGGCAGTAGAGAAGTGGAGACTTTAACAGGTGATTGGGTCATGAAGGTTCTGATTAATTGATTAATGGATTAATGGGTTAATAGATTAATGGGTTTTCAAGGGAGGGGAACTGGTTGCTTCATAAGAAGAAGGAAGAGGAACGTGAGCCAACACCCTCACCTGTGCTGCCTGGAGACTCTGCAGAGTGTCTGCATCAGCAAGAAGGCCCCCACCAGACTCAGCCCCTCAACACCGGACTTCTCAATCTTCATAACTATAATAAATAAATTCCTTTTTAAAATAAGTTACTAGTTTTAGATATTCTCTTATAAGCAACAGAAAACTGAGACACCAAGGATGCATTTTAAAGCATTTAGAATTTAGGACAGGGGATGGTAAACTATGGCCTGTGAGTTAAATATCATTTTTTAAAAAAATAAGTGGTGTAAAAAAAGAATAATATTTCATGATGTATGAGAATTATATAAAATTCAAATTTCTGTTGTCTGTAAGTAAAGTTTTGTTGGCATACATCACATTCTTTTATTTTAATGTCTATGCCTGCATTTTTGTTACAACAGCAGAGTTGAATAGGTGAGGCAGAAACCACGTGGTCCACAAAGGCTAAAGTTTTTACTATCTGGTCTTTACAGATAAAATTTACTCCTGCTTTAGATGACTGAGAAGGGGATAATCTACACATTGTTCAGCCTTGTTTTTCTCAACTGACCTTCACTTACTACTGAGAGGCAATGAGTTAAAAGCCACAGTCCCTGAACAGTGTTTAGAATATGCATGTGCTATTTTCCCTCTCTTGAGGTAGACACATATTTTTAAAGAGTCAGCTGAGCTGTGTGCGAGACACCCCTCCTCTTTTAAAAATTGCAAAGCTTAATGGGAGCATGCTATATATTTATGATATAAAACCACAGCCATGAACACACATATACATGAGAAAAGAAACAGGCTGTTGAACCAGCGGGATCCTCAGTTACCGAGTTTTCATCTGATCATTTGCTATTTGTTCTTCTATTTTGTCATCTTCCAGTGGTATTTTAACAGACACGTGGGAGCAAACGCCAAAGGTGTAAGAAAAATATATGTTGGAAAACCAGCTTGACGGTCATTAACTCAATATTCTTCCTAGGACTTGTTTGTGTCTGACATCCTTGGATTTTATTTGCAGGATATTTTTACACGGCTTATGGAGCACTATTGCTTTATGGGAACAGTTTGAGAATGACAAGTTTAAAACAGAAATGGACTCTAACTCCTTTATTGCAAGACAGGGCTCTGAAATTTTATGGGGACAGGAGAATCTACTCAATTACTAACCAACAACTTTATAATCTTATCACGATAATGAATTTTACACAATCTAGTTGCTTGCAGATGTCTGTTCCTAAAAGTATAAAATGTAAACATCACTAACAAGCCTGTTTTGGATTCATTAAAGTAAGCATGTACCAGTCACCTGAGCAATATGGACTGGTGTGACAATAAAATTCTTAGGAAGTTCTCTTTAATATAGTAGATTAGAAAACTTGGGTAGGGTATTTGCTCCCTAATAATGCTTCAAAGGTATAGAGAAAGCTGTCCTGGATTCAGCTGTCAATCTGTGCTTAGAAATGTCACCAATAATTTGTAGCCTGGAAGTGCTTGACTTGTGGACCCCTGGTGCTAATTGGATCCACTGATTTCTGTAAAATCCCTGCCTGTCATCAGCTCAGTAGTAGGTATGGTATTGAAACTCTAATGAACCCAGGACTAACTTTAAATAGCCACTGATTTTTTAAAAAATGTTATTACCGGGCCACAAGTTTGGATTTTTAGGGAGGGAACCTTATTCTTTTATAGCCTCTATATAATCTTTGATCAGGATCTAAGCTGTTTAAGAAGGACGTCAAGTTTTATCCTGGAGGACACCCTATTCTTGTAGAAAAGGTTGTTGGAATTTCAGAACTCCATCAGGTAGAGCTTGCTTAGAAACTGCAGAGAAAATGAATCCTGAATTCTTGTTAGCTAGGCACTGACTTGCTTCACAGCAGCAATAGAAAAATTCATTTCAGGAATGAGGAATCCATTTCGGGAGTCCAGTGAACTGGATTGACCTGAGTGGGTGACCTGAAACCGCACTGCTGCCTGCATAGTTTAACTTTGGTCGCTATTTTCTTTGGTGCTGCAGTTTTGGAGCAGAAATCGCTTGCAAATCTGTTTTACATCACAATGGGAGGTCTTCTCTAAAAGAAGTGACTATCCTAGGTGACACGGTACTGTCCTCTGGGAGAAACAGGAATACATTTGGAGGGTCTCCAGTAAGCATCATTGTTCTTTGGTACCTACCAGTGTCCTCTTCTTAGCGGGACACTCCCAGGAGCTGTTTGCCATGAAGGGGACCAGGGTGCTCCAACTGCAGTCTGTCACCCCCTCCAGTTGGACTGGAGAGGCCTGTGGAAGCAGCTAGGGTCTTGGTTGGAATATTCTCCTCATGCTAGCTAGGTCAGAACATTTGTGTTACATTCTTCTGTTTAGCTTGATGGATGGAATACAAAATGCCCCCTTCCCCACACGTGCCTCTTCACACACCTGAAAATCCCACGAGGAGCCCTACGTTATGAAATGTGTGCTTACTGCAAAGTGGCTTTTGCTTTCACGGCAATGAAAATCTTAGGTGTCCACATGGAAAACGCACCATATCCCACTACACTGTTTGCCAAAATTAGCAATTTATGATGCTATTCCCGTAAACTGATGTCCAACTGCTGTCAACTGGAGTAATTTCACCGATGTGATTCCTATTCTTGGAGTCCTTGGGCCATAGCTGCTGCGGCTTCCACCCACACACCAAAATAGACTAGGGAGGAAGGATGTGTTAAGTCATACGGCCGGGCCCAGTCATCTGACCCTGGGGTTGTTCCCTCTGCAATGGTTTTCTGATGCCCCAACTCGTAGGATTTAAATAATGCCAGCACAGGACTGTGGCTTCTTCCTGTGAGAGTTGATAACATAGTCTCTTCTTGGTTTCAGCATTTTTTTTTATCCCCATTTCTTGATTTATTCAATCCTTCCTGAGAATGGCCAAGCCAGCCCTCTGCTTATGGGACCCTAACTTCTGCTTTCCATATTTTCCAAGATTATCCATCAGCTAGATGTGGGGCATCTTAAATCTCTCTTAAGTCATCCTTTTGGTAAACTCTGCTTAGGATTCCTTTGTGAAGTGAGTTGTCCTTCGTCTTCCTTATTTTGTTGCTACATATTCATAAATTCTCTTTACTTTTTCTCTGCCTCTTCATTCTTTTAATTTTTAGTTTATTATAAGTACACAGTAGGTGTATCTATTTATGGGGTACATGAGATATTTCGATACAGGCACCCGATGCATAATAATCACATCAAGGTAAACGGGCTATCCATCACCTCAAGCATTTATCATTTCTCTGTGTTACAAACATTCCAATTATACTCTTTTACTTGTTTTAAAGTGTGTAATAAATTATTGTTGGCTGCAGTCACTCTGTTTGTGCTATAAAATACTGGATCTTATTCATTCTCTTAACTATATTTGAGTACCCATTAACCATCCCCACTCCCCCGCACCCCTTACCTTTTTCAGCCTCTGGTAATCATCATTCTATTCTCTATCTCCATGAGTTCAATTGTTTTAATGTTTAGGTTTCATGAATGAGTGAGAACATGTGAAGTTAGTGCTTCTGTGCCTTTAGCCTTTTCATTCTTCATGCTATGGGTGTGTCAACATGAGAGAGAGGGAAATGGGAAGAAAGAGGAGGTGTGGACTACGGGGAGCCCCTCACTAGGCCACTAGGAGCAAATGTTTGGTCTCAGGGCTGACTTGGAGTCAGAGGATGCCAAAATAGAGAAAAGACTGTCTGGAGATGTTGGTTTTCCAAGACCTGAGATGAGAACTATGAAACCAAAAGGCAGGCACTGGAAATCCTGCCACCTGCCATTTTTTTGGATCCCACTGCTGGCCTGAATTTTAAGCTTGAACCAGTTTTCTTTCAGGCAACTCATTTTTTTCCTCTATTCTCACCATGGCTACATTTCTCTCCTATAACCACAGACCATCAGATTAGGGCTGGAGGGTACCCCAGAGACCGTCTCCTGTAACCCTCTAGAATTAAATGGGAACAATCTGGTCCCAGAGGGGTGATGACTTCTTCAAGGTCACACAGCAGGCTGGTGGGGAAGCTGAGACTAGACGCCCATCTACTGAATTCCAGGCCAAAGCTGTCTTCGCTAATGGATAGCTGGTTCAATCTGTGGAATTCAGGAAAAGGTAACTTCTGCTGTAGCAGCTGCCTCCACGTGTGCTCCGAGAGTAATGGTGTGCATCAATTTGCCAGAGAAAAATGGCAAGGGATAGAATTCACAGCATTGAGAGAAGAAATGTCAGATAAACCTTCAATTAGACTTACTCTTCTGTACGAAAACTGAAATTAACATAGCACATAACACCAAATTAAGTGATTTGACTTGGAAGCTACAGTCATCTACATCTTCTGGGTTTTTTCCCTTCATAAATTAAGGTGCTTTTCTTTCTTTTTTTAAATAATAAAGAGTAAAATTTTGAGACAGGTTTTCTAGGCATTATTTAATCATTCAAAGTTTTTTAAAATCTATAATCCCTGAACCAGGCAATAAATAATTTGTAATTATAATTTGGAATTTGCAATAAAGTATTTTAAGCAGAACCTATGGCAGGCAATGGGTATGACTAGTAATAAGGTGGTAGCCTCTGGTTGTAAATTCCTGTGCCTCTGTTACTGTTTACAATCTGCCCTTGAGCTGTCCTGTGGTATATTACTGACTCATTTTTTTTTCATTGACATGTGCATGTGTGAATAGAGTGCTAAAAATTTGGTGTTCTGGGCTGGGTGCAGCGGTTCATGCCTGTAATCCCAGCACTCTGGGAAGCCAAGGTGGGCGGATCACCTGAGGTCAGGAGTTCAAGGCCAGCCTGGGCAACATGGTGAAACCCCATCTCTACTAAAAAATACAAAAATTAGCCGGGTGTGGTGGCAGTACCTGTAATCCCAGCTACTAAGGGGGCTGAGGCAGGAGAATTGCTTGAACACAGGAGGTGGAGGCTGCAATGAGCTGAGATTGCACCACTGTCCTCCAGCCTGGGTGACAGAGCAAGACTCCATCTAAAAAAATTTAGTGTTCCAGATATGGAGACTCCTCTCAAACATAAATGAGCTTTTCTCATGATTAATGATGTAATTTACCAATTATTAACCCTAAAGCGCTATCCACTAATGTCAGTGAGTCCAAATAAAGGTGGGGAAAGGTAAGTATCTTCTATTTTGGTCCTGAGCACTTGAAACTAAGAACTGAATCTGTTTCTCATGTTGTACAATGTAAAAAGAAAGAATGGAAAGCAACTAAAAATGTCCCCAAAGATGTGTATGGCTTTATATTCCAGCTTTACTTGCTGCGACATTAAAATACAACTTCTAAAGTGATTGTAGGGCTGAGTGTGGTGGCTACATCTGTAATCCCAACACTTTAGGAGACTGAGGTGGGAGGATAGCTTGAGGCTAGGAGTTCAAGACCAGCCTGGGCAATATAGCAATACTCCATCTCTAAAAATAAATAAATAAATAAATAGCTGGACATGATGCTGCACACCTGTAGTCTCAGCTACTGGGGGGTGACGGTGAGGGGCAGGGCTGAGGTGGGAGGATCACTTGAGTCCGGGAGTTTGAGATTGCAGTAAGCTATGATCACACCACTGCACTCTTGCCTGGGCAACACAGTGAAACCCTGTCTCTAAAACACAATACAATACAATACAATACAATACAATATAATACAATAAAATTAAAAATAAAATAAAGTGATTGTATATTGTCAATGTCCTCTGCCTAGGACATCAGAAATCTAGAAAGCAGATTGGAGCAAGCATCCACACAAGAAGTGTCCCACAATTATAGTGGAATGATGAACAAGGGATAGGACAGCATGGTGAGTTCACCTGAGAGGGGGAAGTTCTTTCTAGATACTTCACATGATTGGAACTGAATTGATATGTGTGCGTCATTTTTTACCTTTGTGTGTCTCAACGCTTAACAGGTGTGTGCATACTCAAGTAAGCTTTGTTTTAGTTGCACTCTTCCTTGAGAAGCCAAATCTTTAGTTTGAACAATATCCTTGTGAAGCGGGAAATTTTCCCTGACCCCTTCTTGGACAGGAACTGGAGTGTAGGTGCTGTAGCAGCCAGCCACTTTGGCGCCTTCAGGGGCAAACTTCATTCACTCGAACCCACTATGCTCAGCCCTCCTGGGAGGGAGCACACAAGTGAGTGGGTGCAGGAGCCAGGGCAAGTGCTTTTGGGTAATGGCAGAAATGGACTTCATACCAGCCCTGCAACAGCATCTAAGGGGGGTCTCACAATGCCTGAAGTCCCAGAGGGCACGTATTACAGAGCTCTTTTAGCTCTTCCATCTGCAGATGGTTTAAGTATTAACAGCTCAGTGTGACAGCCTTTTGCACCCACACCTGTGGTACCTGAGCTCTTGTTCAGTGTCCAGGAAAAATCAAGTCACATGAATCAATTGAAGGGTGGTGAATGTGGAGGATTTTTTTGCTGATAATAGTGGCTCTCAGTGGGAAGAAGAGCTGGAAAGGGGATGGAGCGGGAAGGTATTCTACCCCCGGAGCTACACCGTCAAGCTGTCCTTCTGAAGTCAAGTCGCTTCTCCTGGACTGTAGTCTCTGACATCCAGCTGCTTCTCCTCTTCGCTTTTCTGCCACCAGAGCTTTGGGTTTTTATGGGCACAGGATGCAGGGTGGTGTGGGCCATGGGTGGTTTTGAAAAAGGCAACACTGGAGTAAGAAAACAGGAATGTATGTTCTCACTTTAAGTCATGGTTCCAGGCTTGAGGCTTGGGCCCTCACTGGAGACCTGCCCTCTTTGCCTAGAATTTCCCAGCCTCCTGTCCCTATCACTTATTGCTGAGTGTAGCCTCTCGAAACACTTCTAGGTATATGGGCAGCATTTGTCATCCCCTCTACCCCACATACCTGTATATCCCCCTAAAACATGTAGGAGTACTGAATTTTATTAAACCAAGATATTTTTTGTAATGACAAGTGTGTAGATTGGGCATGGAGAGAAGGGACCTTGGCCCTTGAAGGACTCTGTGGATAGACGCCCAGCACTTCAGGACATCACCCTTCCCCTATCCTGACACATCTGACCCTGTCCCACTCTTCATTGGTGCCCCCGAGCTCCTGTTACAATGCCCCACTTTACCTTCCCAGTGTCAAGCACCAAGCTGTTACTTTCCTATTTTAACACCAATCCCATTTTCTGATAACAATTCTAATTCCCGTCCTAGGTGATTCTATGGACAATCCTTCGAGGAACGCCATCTGTCTCACAGTGGTAGAAACACCCTTATCTGTGAACTGTCCTGATGAGAAGCCCAGAGTCTCAGGCAGGCCCCACTCACAGGTAGACCTGAACAGCTGAGTCATGCTCTGGTCTCCACACATCCTTACTGTGAGATATATAGGTACTCAATTACTTTTTTGAATTTAGACTCTAACAATGTTCATTAAAAAAAATTTGTTTGTGGGTACACAGTAGATGTATATGGTTTTTGGAGTACATGAGATGTTTTGATACAGGCATACAATGTGAAATAGTCACATTATGGGTGTCCCTCCCCTCAAGCATTTATCCTTTGTGTTAAAAACAATCCAATTATACTTTCAGTTATTTTAAAATGTATAATTAAATTATTGTTGACTATAGCCAATATCAAATACTAGGTTTTAGTCATTTTTTTCTAACTGATTTTTTGGTACTCATTAACTATCCCCACCTCCGCTTCACCACTGTGCCCCTCCCCCACTACCCATCCTAACCTCTAGTAACCATTTTTCTACTGTCTATCTCCATGAGTTCAATTGTTTTAACTTAGATCCCACAGATAACTGAGAACATGCAATGTCTGTCTTTCTGTGCTGGCTTATTTCACTAGACATAATGATCTCCAGTTTCATCCATGTTGCTGCAGATGACAGGGTCTCAGGCTGAATAGTACTCCATCGTGTATATGTACCATGTTTTCTTTATGCGTTCTGTATTAGTCCATTTTCACGCTGCCGATAAAGACATCCCTGAGACTGGGTAATTTATAAAGAAAAAGAGGTTTAATGGATTCGCAGTTTCACATGGCTGGGGAGGCCTCACAGTCATGGCGGAAGCATGGCAGAAGCAAGTACATGGTGGCAGGCAAGAGAGAATGAGAGCCAAGTAAAAGGGGTTTCCCCTTATAAAACCATCAGCTCTCATGAGACTTACTCTCTACCACGAGCACAGTATGGGGGAAACCACCCCCATGATTCAATTATCTCCTTTCGGGTCCCTCCCACAACACATGGGAATTATGGGAGTTACAATTCAACGTAAGATTTAGGGGGAGACACAGCCAAACCATATCACATTCATCTGTTTATGGACATGTAGGTCGCTTCCAAATTTTGGATATTGTAGACAGTGCTGCAACAAACATGGGAGTGCAGATATCTCTTTGATAGACTGATTTCTCGTCTTAGTGGGATTGCTGGATCACATGGTAGCTCTATTTTTAGTTTTTTGAGGAACCTAACAATGTTCATTCTTAACTGAGGGGAAGATGAGGCAGAACACTCCCTGCTCTTTTCCTACCTGCTCTTAGCTCTCACCTCTTCATTCGAAGAATCTCTACCCATTTTACTTCCCCAGAGCTCTCGACCTGACAATGTGGCTTGCATTCTTGTGTGGCAAACCCAGGAATATTTCCCGGACTATCTTGGCTACCCAAGAAAGGAGACGTTATTTACAGTATGAAATGTGTTTAAATTGATAGGGCCATAAACATATGCTTGCAAGGCTTGATTAGTAATTTGGTATTTGAGAAGTTTCCTAACAATGAATGGACTCTAAAGTCAATCAGATCTGCATTAAAAATCCAATTTTGCCATGTGAGTGACCTTAGTTTTAACTTTTCTGTATCTCATTTACAACATCCACAAAATGCTGATACTAATAAATAGTACCTACCTCATGGAGTTATAAAGATTAAATGGATGTTTCATGTAAAGCTCTAGCACAGTGCTGGGAATAGTAAGAGCTTGATGCAGCCTCAGTCTCTAATGTAGCTTGTCATTGAGGAGAGGAGGATACTAGGTACATAAAGAAATGCATAACAAAATTCCAAAATATTAAGATGAATTTAATTGAAGTTATCCTCACAGGGTTAATGAGAATTCTGGATGGAAATATAGTTAGAATCAAGCATAAATCAGATTGCACTTCCTTGTAACACAAAGTCCTGCAGCACTGGATACATTCACATCCCCATTGTTTGTTTTTTTGTTTGTTTTTTTCTGTTATGTTTTGAGACGGAGTTTTACTCTTGTTGCCCAGGTTGGAATGCAATAGCACGATGACAAATCACTGCAGTCTCTGCCTCCCAGGTTCGAGTGATTCTCCTGCCTCAGCCTCCTGAGTAGCTGGGATTACAGGTGTGTGCCACCGTACCTGGCTAATTTTTTTGTATTTTTAGTAGAAAAGGGGCTTCACCATGTTGGCCAGGCTAGTCTCAAACTCCTGATGTCAAGTGATCCACCTGCCTCAGCCTCCCAAAGTGCTAGGATTACAGGCATGAGTCACTGTACCCAGCCCCCATTGTTCTTATAGATAGGATTTCTGGCCTTAGAATCACAAGGCGTTTGTTTAAGAATTGTTTATGATGTTTTTCAGATCCTGAATTCTAGTGGAACAGCTGACACCAACCAGTTTGAAGATTCTCCCCAGAGAAAGCAAATCAACATGAGAGTACAGCTTGTTTATCTCCCTGTCCCATGATTTCACCCTGCATTCTTTGGTCAATCAATAATGTCCACACTTTGGCTCACTCCAAAACCCTTAAAAACCTTAGCCCCAAACTCTGTGAGGAGAACAGATTTGAGGTTTCTTCCCATCTCCTCATTTGGTGACACTATGATTAAATCTCTTTCTCTGCTGCAACCCAGTGTCTCTGTGTATTGACTTGCCATATGTTTTGGGCAACAAACCTATTACGGTTATAAAATTATTTTCATGTTCCCCTTCCCCAGATGTGAAATATGTGCCTTCTATGAGAAAGACTGTCAGTCATGCTTCTATGAATCTTGCAGGGTATATGCAGGGTGCAAGGCCCAGGTGGCTCTTTATCTAGGCCAGTTCTCAGGGTTGTGTTTGAAGCCAGCAATCTTTACACCTCAGGTCACATCTCTCACCACACAATGAACAGGCTTGCCTATTGGGTAAAAGGAGTGGGTTCTCCAAGCATAGTGTTCCTCAGCTGTGAGGAACCTCCTCTCCTCAATCCCACTGTGTGCACAGTCTCCACTTGGGCCCACATTGCTTCTTACCCATGGAAATTAAGTGGGGGTGCAGTAATGAACAGACACACTGTGTTGTGAGTAACAAAGTCCTTTGTCTCTGACCCAGGAATCTTGTGTTTTCTATCAGCATCCTTTATGCTAATGTCTCAAAAGAGATTCAGAGCAAGACATGATACTGTCTCCTAGCTCCGTTACACCAGATGCCCAAAAGGTGAAGCTATGTTTACTGAGAATGAAAGCCTGCCAACCTGAATGGCCTTTCCCTGGGAAACATTTTCATATAACATGAAATGGACTAGACTAATGATTAATGACTGAATGGGATTCTAGAATGTGCCAGTGTCTGTTGACTTTTATGATCCTTTTGCTGTAAGGGATCCTGTTCCAAGATCAGAGGTCAACTGTGTTATTGGGATTTATAATAAGAAATAACACATTTGGTCTTAATCCCTGTTTCCTCCCACATAGCTCCTAAAACACTTGGCCTCTCCAAGGTGACAAGTGCCATTTTGTATGCTAATGAGATGGCTGATGGCTGGGGGATCCCGGGTAGCCTCAGGATAGGCAGCTGGTTGCCTGGAAACCAACCTTGTGATGAGAGGGCTGGAGTATTCACTTCCCTCCCCTGTATCTCTGGGAATGGAGAGAGGCTCAAGGCTGAGTTGATCACCAATGGCCAATGACTTAATCCATCATGCCTATGTAATAAAGTTTCCGTAAAACCCCAAACGACTGGGCTGGGAGACTTTCCAGGTTGCTGAACACAAGGAGGTGATGGGAGGGCATTGCACCAGAGAGCACATGGAAGCACTGGATGCCTTCTCCTATACCTTGTCCTATGCATCTCTTCATTTGGCTGTTCATTTGCATCCTTTCTAGTATTCTTTCTAATAAATCAGCAATAGTGAAAGAAAAAAAAAAGGCATAGAATCAACAAGTGATTAAGTCACTAAGGCCCCACTCTGAATTTTGGTGACCTGATCCACAGATTCATATAACCCAAGGGCTGACACAGTTTTGAGAGAATATTTCTAACACTCCATGTTGCAGACAAACCATTTCCTCATTGAATGCTAGGAAACAATACAAATACTTGATGTCCAGTGCAAAAAATCTTGTGGACAGAAATAATAATAACCACAGTTGGAGGAAATAGTTCAGTTCATCAATCAGTCTAATATCTAGTTATTAAATAGATGGTGATATGGGCAGGGGGCAGGGAGATACTGGGTGGAAGAGGGAAGGGTTCCTGGCAGAGCCTCACTCTCAAGTCTGGACCAGTGGCCCAAAGCAAGAACATGCATTCCTGCTTTCCTGCTCGAATGTTGTCTTTTCCAAAACGATCCTGGCCCACGCCACTCCCCATCCTGTACCCACAGAAACCCCAGGCTCCACTGGAAGCAGAGCAGCAGAGAAGGAGAGAAGAGAAGCAGCAGCTTAACATCACTGAGAAGTGGCTTGACTTCAGATGGACAGCCTGAAGGTGGAACCTCGGAGAGAGTTCAACTGGTGACGGCCAGACTCCAGGGGAACACCACCTTCCCACTCCATTCCCTTTCCAGCTCTCCATCCCACTAAGAGCCACTTTCATCAGCAATAACATCTCCTGAATTTACCATCTTCATCTCATTTGTGTGACCCGATTCTTCCTGGACCCCGAACAAGAGCTCGGGATACAGAGGGTTGTCACACTGAGCTACTAAACACTTAAGCTGTCCACGGATGGCAAAGCTAAAAGAGCACACTGTAACACACACCCTCTGGGGGTCCAGGGGTCAAGGGCACCCCTCAGATGCTGCTGCAGGGCCACACAGAGTTCTGCTCTTGCTGGCACCCAGAAGCACTCATCCTGGCCCTTGTACACAGGCACCTGTGTGGTCCCCTTCCCATGCGGGGTTGAGAGCTGCGGGATAAGTAAACAAGCCACCCACTGCGCGAGTCCCACAAAGCGGTCAGGGTAAATGTCCTGTTTCGGTAGGAAGTTTGTGTGAAGGTGGAAGATGTTGAAGTCTGGTATGCCTTGTTAGGCTCAAGCTTCAAAGTCAAGAGGTATAAAACATTTAATCAATTGTGACCTTGATGATAAACCATCCTTGACTCATCTTCTGTCTTACAGCCTATGGAGGCATTCAATAAATGACTACAGGGTGGATGAAAAAATTGTTCAAGATAGTTCAAGATAGGGTCAAATGCCAGAGATGCAGTCAAATGGAGAGAGAAGTGATAGGAACCAGTTTTTATTAGGTCAACAGAGGTATGACTTAGGGTCTGCTGTAGATAGAGGAGCTGTCCTGGTTGGGGGAGTGAGACAGGAAGATAGGAAAGGAGTTTGTGCCTCTACAGGAAATGAGCTCCTTTTATCCTCTGATGTATCCCGTCTTTTTATTGTCTTTTGGTTTTCCTTTTCTTCTCTCTTTTTGTCTTTCCCATAAAAATTGCTGTCTGTATTTGGCATCGGTTCAGTTCTTTAAAATGTGACCACCTGTGAGTGTGAGAGAGCATATGCTTTTAATCTTCTCATAAGTTGTATTTAGAGTCCGTACAGTTCTGCAAGAGTGGAATCTGCCCAAGAAAACATCGAACAACTTGTGGAATATGATTAAACTTTGATGAACCCAATCATTCACCTAAAAAGTGACTTTTCTCATAGACAATTCATAACCAGGCTAATTTGACATTTGAAGTATATCCTCAACCTGGTGATTTACTTCTTTAACTGAAGGCTACTGTCTTCATGAGTGCCCTTTAACCCACCAGCTTATCATTGTTAAAACAATTTTTCTTTCTTTCTTTCTTTTTTTTTTTTGAGACAGGGTCTTGCTTTGCTGCTCAGGCTGGAGTGCAGTGGCACTGTCACGGCTCACTGCAGCCTTGACCTCCTGGGCTCAAGTGATCCTCCTGCCTTAGCTTCCTGAGTAGCTGGGACTACAGGTACCCTGGGTAATTTTTAAATTCTTTGTACAGATATAATTCTCACTATGTTGCCCAGGCTGGTCTCAAACTCCTGGCTTTGAGCTATTCCCCCAACTTCAGCCACCCAAAGGGCTGGGATGTTAAAACATTTTTAAGCCAGAAAGGGAAAACAAAACATGAGTTCTTTGTGTCTAATAAAAAAAGAAATTCTGCCTGTATACATGAAGGTTTTGAACCAGGACCATTAAAAAGTAGTTCTTAGGATAGAAAATGAAGTGTTAACAAAGTTGCTGACATTTACAGATGCAAAACAGTGGCTATAATTTTAGATTTTATATCTTCAAACACAATTTACGAAGAGATATTCACTATGACCTAGATGTTCTTTCCCTGGGCTACAAAGCATTGCAGGGAGGCTCAGGTGGTGACTACCTATGATCTATGTTATTGTATGCACTTGTTTATGCTCTATGTTCTTCTATAAACTTGCAAGGAATGTACAATGAAGGTCATTCTTGATAGATATTTACAATTCACTATATAAAAGTTTGCCAAAATATTTTTGTTCCAGAATGTTAAAAGGAAGTGTTTTTAGATGCAAATCCCCATAAACATGCTCCTTTGTTCATGTACAATTTAATTTTAAAAGGTTTCTTTTCCCATTTTCCTGATTCTTCCTCCCCCGTTGGCCAGACCAACCTGCTTATTTATAAAAGCCTAATAAGTGCTGGGTAACCGCAGCTTCTGAACAACCAAAGAGAAAGAGGAGGGACTGCTAGAACTAAGTGACTTTTCAGGCTTGTGTTCTGTTCAGGAAAGCTGTCATTATTTTTTTCTTAGAATGTGAAATAATGTGCCAAGCAAGGAAAGCATCCTAACGCCTTTATTTCTGTATTTCTGACTTCAGAAATACAGTTTTATCAGAAACTTCTAATTTCCTTTAAATATGCAATTTTAACAAGGTTTGGTACATTCTTAAGTACCTGTATTCCGTCTTTTAGTCAAATGTTTTTTCTTGAAGCGATGTCAAAATTTATAATGGAGTTTGATATAATTTTAATATTTAATGAATTTTTAATTTTTAATTTTTGAATAGATTATATATTGCGTAGTAAAATATTCAACGGAAATAAAGGATATATATGAAAAGTAAACCTTTCCCCCATCCTTTACCCCTTGGTTTTCCATTTCTAATTCTCCTTTCCAGAAATGACCATGATTATGAATTTTTTTTTTTTTTTTGACACGGGATGTCAGCGTGTCACCCAGGCTGCAGTGCAGTGGCATGATCATAGATCATTGCAGGCTTCAGCTCCCAGGCTCAAGTGATCCTCCTGCCTTAGCCTCCAGAGTAGCTGGGACTACTGGTGCATGCTACCATGCCTGGTTTTTTTTTTTTTTTTTTTTTTTTTTTTTTTTTTTGAGACAGGGTCTTGCTACGTTGACCAGGCTGGCCTCAAACTCCTGGCCTCTAGTGATTCTCCCGCCTTGGCCTCCCAAAGTGTTGAGATGATAGGCATGAGTCACTGCAACCATCCGATTATGCATTTATTATATCCCTTTCAGAGACAAACATATACATATAGCATCTACACTCATCCTTCATCTTTTACACAAATAGTAAAATAATATACAATGTTCTGTGTTTTGTTTTCTTCCTATATGTATACATCTCAGAAAATATTCCACATCAGTATATGTAGAAGTGGTGTTTTCTTATTTTCATAACTGTGCCTTATTCAATTGTATGGGGATTTCAAAATTTATTCAACCAGTTCCATATTGATAAATATTTAAGTGATTTTCAGTATTTTACTCTGATCCTCCATTCTGCGATGACTATCTCTGTCCATATGTTTTTGGGCACACATGTAAGACTTTCTGTAGGATAAAATATTAGACTCAATTTCTGGGTTCAAGGAAACATACATTTCTATTTTAATAGATATTGCCAAATTGTCCTCCAAAGATGTTCCCCCAATTAACACTCTCAACAACATACTTTGGAAATATAGGTTTATTTTTAAAATGTGCACTATTTTTAAAGAGAGGTAAACCTGCTCCATATTTGCCACTATGCCTTGCAATCAGTGACTAAATGAATCTACCAGACACCAAATATAAATAAAAGCGCATTAGAGTTACTAGTGAAATTAGTCAGTGTAATGCACCTTCTCACCTTCCGTAGCTGATTAAATGTATACTTGATGCCCATGCCTCAACTTGCAATCTTAAGAGTGTTTAGTAGCTGTGCACAGAGCATCTGACAGCCATGCTTATTGACAGGAGAGAGCGTTCTGTGTGTTTTAGACAAATAAAGGTCAGTGTCATAAACCTGATGCTCTTTTGTTAGACAAATATTTAAACTGTGATCTTATATCTCAAAATTCAGCACACGATTAAACATGACGGTGAGTTCAGCAGGTGTCTGCCATTCCTGCTTAACACTGTCTACACTTTTGATGTTGGCTCATAATCAGATCATTTAGACTCAGCCTGAAACAATTTTGTCTGCTTTTAACATGTCAATAGAAAATAAAAATGGTTTCAACTGCTGTATTTAGAATTAGGAATTTCAAAGTTATTATTATGATTACTAATGGAATAAATATTTTATAATAACTTTCTTGCACATAGTTATTTTTCATATTTAAAAATTCTCAGTTTATGCCATGAGGCTTTTATTTTTTCTTTGATTGTGTTATGTCCAAGCTCACCATCTTCTCTGAATGCTGAAGTAAATTCTTTATTTTATTATTATTATTTTTTTGAGATAGAGTCTTGCTCTGTTGCCCAGGCTGGAGTGCAGTGGCGTACTCACTGCAACCTCTGCCTCCCTGGTTCAAGCTATTCTTCTGGCTCAGCCTCTCGAGTAGTGGGATTACAGGTGGCCACCACCATACCCAGCTAATTTTTGTATTTTTCAGTAGAGATGGGGTTTCATCATGTTGGCCAGGCTGGTCTGAAACTCCTGACCTCAAGTGATCCACCTGCCTCAGTCTTCCAAAGTGCTGGGATTACAGGCGTGAGCCACCATGCTCAGTCCCAAAAGTGAATTCTTATACCTTGCTTTGTTAATCTGGCTGAATGCTTTGACTTCTCTGAATATACTTCAGGGGTCCCCAGCCCTCAGCCACGGATTGGTAGCTCTCCATGGCCTGTTAGGAACTGGGTAGCACAGCAGGAGGTGAGTAGCCTGTGAGCAAGTGAAACTTTGTCTGTAGTTACAGCCACTCCCTGTCACTAGTATTACCATCTGAGCTCCACCTCCTGTCAGACCAGCAGTGGCATTAGATTCTCATCGGAGTGCAAACCCTATTGTGAACTGTGCATGCGAGGGAGCTAGGTTCCCTGCTCCTTATGAGAATCTAACACCTGAGGATGTGTCATTGTCTTCCATCACCCCCAGACAGGATAGTCTAGTTGCAGGGAAACAAGCTCAAGGCTTCCACTGGTTCTACATTATGATGAGTTGTATAATTGATTCATGATATATTACAATATAATAATAACAGAAATAAAGTGCACAATAAATGTAATAAGCTTGAATCATCCTGACACCATTACCCCACCCCAATCCACGGCAAAACTGTCTTCTAGTAAAGCAGTCCCTGATGCCAAAAAGGCTGAAGACCACTGATATAGTTCTGCCATCTACATTAGCAGTAGTGTCTTCTTGATAAGATGTGACAGCTTGTGACATAAGAGCCTGATGGTGGAAATCAAGAATTTTTAAATGTGTAAAGATGGTGACTCATAGGATATTCATTATGAAACATTTACTCCATTAGTAAAACTCTTGAACATTCCTAATTCTAAGTCAGATGTTGAGGCCATTTTAATTTTTTAATTTTTTATTTTTAATCAAAAGCAGTCAGTAGTGTTCAGTGAAACGTTCATGTTTCTAAATGTCAAATAAAATAAATACCTCTAACAAAAGAGAGCAGCAATGATCCCCAACTACATAAAAAAGCATGATCACAGCTTTTTTCTTTTTCTATTCTTTACAGCCTATGTTTTTTCTTACTATTTCATCTTCAAGATTACCTTTTAATAAGTCTCTGTCACTCCATAAACACTTGACCCATCAAAATCAAGGTGGACATATCCCAACTTGATCACACCTCACCACACAGCAGCTTCCCTTTCAGAGTTTGCTATGTCAGGGAGTAATGTCACCATGCACCCAGCAAAACTTTTTTTCTCCCTCCCTTGCCCCTTCTCCTGCACAATCCACTGGTCATCAACTACTATTGATCCTACCTCCCAAATATCTCTTAAATCTATCCACTTCTCTCCATCTCTACTGCTCCTTCCTCCTCTTACCAGGATGCAAATGCAAAGCCCAACTGGATCCTCCATGTTTACACCTGTCCTTCCAGGTCTCTTTTCTATAAAAAGGATATAAGAGTCAAATTTCCATTTCAGGCCAAAAGAAATTAACAGGTACTAGATACATCCTCTTACCTGTAAAACTGAAAGACTAGAAAAAACATAGATAAAACAAGAGTTCACTTCTGCCAAAAGGCTCCTGGAACTGATAAACAACATCAGTAAAGTTTCAGGATACAAAAATCAATGCAGAAGAATCAGTAGGATTTCTCTACACCAATAGGATTCAAGCTGAGAGCCAAATCAAGAATGCAATCCCGTTTACAATAGCTACCCAAAAATCCCCCACAAGAACCTAGGAATACATCTAGCCACAGAGGCAAAAGATCTCTACAACTACAAACCACAGAGGTGAAAGATCTCTGCAACTACAAACCACTGCTGAAAGAATCATAGATGGCACAAACAAATGGGAAAACATTCTGTGCTCATGGATTGGAAGAAACAATATCATTAAAATGATCATACTGCCCAAAGCAACATACAGATTTAATACTATTCCTATCAAACTACCAATGTCATTTTTTGCAGAACTAGAAAAAATGCATTCCTAAATTCATATGGAATAAAAAAAGATTCCTAATGGTCAAAGCAATTCTAACCAAAAAGAACAGTTGGAGGCATCACATTCCCTGACTTCATATTATACTATAAGGCTACAGTAACTAAAACAGCATGGTACTAGTACAAAAACAGACACATAGACCAATGGAACAGAATAGAGAACCCAGAAATAAAAATCACACACCTACTCCCATCTGATCTTTGACAAAGTTGACAAAAATAAGCAATGGGAAAAGGACTTCCTATTCAATATATGGTGCTGGGATAGCTGGTTGGCCATATGCAGAAGAATGAAATTGGACCTCTAACTTTCATTATATACAAAAATTAATTTAAGATGGATTAAAGATTTAAATGTAAGGCTTCAAACTATATGAATCCTAAAAGAAACCTAGGAAACATCATTCCGGACATTGGCCTTGGGAAAGAGTTTATGACTATGTCCTCAAAAGCAATTGCAACAAAAACAAAAACTGTCAAGTGGGATGTAATTAAACTAAAGGGCTTCTGCACAGCAAAAGAAACTATCAATGGGGTAAATAGATAACCTACAGAAGGGGGGAATATATTCACAAACTAGGTATCTGACAAAGGTCTAATATTCATAATCTTTAAGAAACTTAAACAATGAGGTTTGCTATGTCAGGGAGTAGTGTCAGCATGATCCGGCAGCACATGTCAACCCCTCTTTCCCCCTCCTCTGCTCCTCCTCCTGCACAATCCTTCAGTCACCAACTGCTGTTGATCCTACCTCCCAAATATCACTAAAATCTATCCGGTTCTGTCCATCTCTATTGCTCCTTCTTAGTCTTACCTGGATGCAAATGCATTAATTACAAAAGGGAGTATTTGTCTTTTGCTTGTTCAATTGTTTAAGTTTCTTAAAGATTCTGGATATTAGATCTTTGTCGGCTGCAGAGTTTGTGAATTTTTTTCTCCCATTCTGTAGGTTGTCTCTTTACTCTGTTAATAGTTTCTCAATGATAGACTAGATAAAGAAATTGTGGTGATACAGATACAGCATGGAATACTATGAAGCCATAAAAAGGAATGAGATCATATCATTTGCAGGGACATGGATGGAGCTGGAAGCCATTATCCTCAGCAAACTAATGCAGGAACAGAAAACCAAACACCACATATTCTCACTTATAAGTGGGAGCTGAACAATGAGAACACATGGAGACAGGGAGGGGAACAACACACACTAGGGCCTTTTGGTGGGTCAGGGAAAGGAGAGCATTAGGAAAAATAGTGAATGCATGCTGGGGTTAATACCTAGGCGATAGGTTGAAAGGTGCAGCAAACCACCATGGCACATGTTTACCTATATAACAAACCTGCACATCCTGCACACGGACCTAGAACTTAAAATAAAAATAAAATTAAATAAAACAAACAACAACAACAACATACAGGTAAAATACATGAACAGACACTTCTCAAAAGAAGACATACAAGCAGCCAACACATGTATGAAAAAATGCTCACCACCAGTAATTGTCAGAGAAATGATCATCAAAACCACAATGAGATACCATATCACACTAGTCAGGATGACTATTATTATAAAGTCAAAACAATGGGTGCTGGTGAGAAAAGGGAATGCTTATACACCACTGACGGGAATGTAAATTAGTTCAGTAACTGTGGAAAGCAGTTTGAAGATTCCTCAAAGAACTTAAAACAGAAGGCCAGATATGGTGGTTCAAGCCTGTAATCCCAGCACTTTGAGAGGCTGAGGTGGGCAGATCATGAGGTCAGGAGTTCGAGACCAGCCTGGCCAACATGGTGGAAACCCTGTCTCTACTGAAAACACAAAAAATTAACCAGGTGTGGTGGTGTGTGCCTGTAATCCCAGCTACTCGAGAGGCTGAGGCAGAAGAATTGCTTGAACCCAGGAGGCAGAGGTTGCTGTGAGCGGATCACACCTTTGCACTCCAGGCTAGGTGATAGAGCAAGAACCTGTCTCAAAAAAAAAAAAAAAAAAAAAAAGAACTTAAAACAGAACTACTGGTTTACCCAGCAATCCCATTCCTGGGTATGTATCTAAAAGAAAAGAAAATAAAGCTTTCTATCAAAAAGAAAACTGGACTCACATATTCATTATAGCACTATTCATAATAGCAAAGACATGGCACCAATCTACGTGCTCATCAATGGTAGATTGGATAAAGAAAATGTGGAATACATACACCAGGAAATGCTATGCAGCCATAAAAAGGAATAGAAAGGAATGAAATCATGTTTTTGTTTTCTTTTTTGAGACGGAGTTTCACTCGGGAGTGCAGTTCGTGACCTCTGCTCACTGTAACCACTGCCTCCCGGGTTCAAGCGAATCTCTTGCCTCAGCTTCCTGAGTAGCTGGGATTACAGGCACCTGCCACCACACCTGGCTAACTTTTGTATTTTTAGTAGAGATAGGATTTCACTGTGTTGGCAAGGCTGGTTTCGAACTCCTGACCTCAGGTGATCTGCCCTCCTAGGCCTCCCAAAGTGCTAGGATTAGAGGTGTCAATCACTGAGCCCAGCCTGAAATCATGTTCTTTGTAGCAACATGGATGCAGCTGGAGATTATTATCCTAAGCAAATTAACACAGAAACAGAAAACCACATGTTCTCACTTATCAGTGTGAGCTAAACATTGAATACTCATGGACATAAAGATGGCAACAATAGACACTGGGAACTACCAGAGGGGAGGGGGCAAGGGTTGAAAAATGACCTATTGGGTATATTCTCAGTACCTGGGTGATGAGACCATTTGTACTCCAAATCTCAGCATCATGCAACATACGCATGAACCTGCACATGTACTCACTGAATCTGAAATAAATGGGAAAAATAAGTTCACAAGATATTGGATATCAGGCCACTGGGTCATGAAGAGCAAGGATAACTGAGACAAGGAAACAAACCAGGTGAGTCCTGTGATTGACTACCATGTGGACAGTTTCCAGGCCATGATGCAGGGAGAAGAAGCCGCATGGAGTCTAGGAGTCTCTTTGAATTAAGGAAAGGGGAGCAGGGAGATCAAAGGTAGTTAGATTTCATATGGTGAAATACCTGAAAGGAGAGAGCTGCAAAGAGAGAAAACTCGGGAAATCTGCTAGGTGTCCTCTGCAAGTATTTGGCTGAATACTGGTTAATGAATGTCAGTGAGGAGACTACTCATGCCTTAGAAATAACCACT
Source organism: Piliocolobus tephrosceles (assembly GCF_002776525.5). NCBI lineage: Eukaryota > Metazoa > Chordata > Mammalia > Primates > Cercopithecidae > Piliocolobus > Piliocolobus tephrosceles. The sequence goes on from NC_045442.1 coordinate 97,614,079, forward strand.
CAAAGGAATTAGTGGGAAATAAACCCAAAGCTCAATCAGGATCTACAATAATGCCCATTTTCTCAGCAGTCAGAGTGGGAAACCTCACAATTTACAGTTTATCAAGTAGGATACTTAGAAGGGTTTTGCCTCAGTAGGGAAGAAAATTTTCCCTGAACTTAATGCTCCGCTGGTCCTGTCTAACAATGCTTAAGAACAAGATCAAAGAGAACAGAAGTATTTTGAAGTAATTTGATCATATACCAGAAAACAAAACAAAAAACAAAGTGGACAGGAATACAAAAATATTCAGCAGTCAGCAATGTAAGAATCACAATGTCTAGTTCATGAAAAAAAAAAGGCAGAAAAGTACAATACAAAATAAGGATAAACATCAATTAATCAAAACTGACTCAGAATTGACACAGTTGAAAAAATTAATAGATAAGGACATTAAAATAGTTATTATAACTGCTTTTGTAGATCAAAAAGCTAGAGGAAAGATAAAATGGCCTAAGTAGAGACATAGAAAATATAAAAAAAGAAAGTCAAATTTCGAGAGACGAAGCCTATGATGTCTAAGATGAACGATCTCTGTGGTTAATAGCAGATTAGATGTTGCAGAAGAAAAGATTAGTGAGCTTGAAGACATAGCAATAGAAACTATCCAAAATGAAACAGAAAGAAAACAGACCAAAAAAAAAAAAAAAGAAGAGCATCTGTAAGCTATGAAGCAACTTTTAAGAGGCCTAGTATATACATAATTAGGGTAGGATAGAAAAATGGTTTGAAGAAATAATGGCTGAAATATTTCCAAAATTTATGAAATCTGAAACCAACAGCTCTAAAAAGCTTAAACAAATCCAAGAGAAGTATCACGAAGAAAACTGCATCAAGACACATCATAATCAAATCATTTAAAACCAGTAATATAGAGAATATTGAAAACAGTCAGAGGCAAAGGACACATGTGTCAAAGGACACAGCGGAACAAAAATAAAGTAGCTTTCTCCTCAGAATTAAGGCAAGTGAGAAAGTTCTCAAACACAAAAGCTGTCAACTTGGATTCTTTATCAGGAAAAACATCACCTTTCAAAGACGAAGACAAAATAAAGTCTTAGACAAACAAAAGTGAAAAAATTTATAGATAACACATCTGCGCTATAAGAAACGTTAAAAAAAAGTCCTTCAGGCAGAAGAAAATAATTCCAGATGGAAAAGTATATCTACACAGAGTGACAAGGAGGCTAAGAAATGATAACTATGTGGATAATTTAAGAGTTTTTTCTTATTTAAATCCCTTGAAAAGATAATTAACTGCTTAAAGCAATAACAATGCATTGTAGAGTATATATTATTTGTACTATATATGAAATAAAATATATGGCAAAAATAGCAGAAGGCTGGGAGGGGAAATGGAAGTATACCATTGTAAGGTCCTTGTACTATATATGAAATATAATAACATTTGGCCAGGCACAGTGGCTCACACCTGTAATCCCAGCATTTTCGGGGGCCAAGGCGGGTGGATCGCCTGAGGTTGGGATTTCAAGACCAGTCTGACCAACATGGAGAAACCCTATCTCTACTAAAAAAAATACAAAATTAACTGGGCGTGGTGGCATATGCCTGTAATCCCAGCTACTTGGGAGGCTGAGGCAGCAGAATCGCTTGAACCCAGGAGGGGGAGGTTGTGGTGAGCCAAGATCGCGCCATTGCACTCTAGCCTGGGTGACAAGAGCAGAAGTCTGCCTCAAGAAAAAAAAAAAAAAAGAAAAAAAAATATATATAAAATAATATTTGAAGGTAGTTTCTAATAAGGTAAAGATGTACAATATAAACCCTAAAACAATTATTGAGACAATGTCACACAGAGTTATGGCTAATAAGAAAACACAGTGGTCAGTGAAATCATTAAAAATATACTCAATCCAGGGATTTCTGATCCAGATGAAATGAGGTATAAGTCCATTTCCAGTTAAATTGCACTTAACTCCCTGTTAAGTACAACTATAAACCCTGGAAATAATGTGAGAGGCAATCGAAGGAGAACTATACATGATGGAAAGAGGAAGGCGGACTCGGGGGCGTGTCTCTGGAGTAGAGAAAAACAGCAGCATTGTGTCTTACATTCCCCCCATCCAACCCAAGAAAGGGATTTAGGCCTGGCATTTTCTGATTCTGGACCTATCCATAAAGGGGGCTCAGATCAGCTCATTTCTTCCTTGGAGTGAACAACAGCCCTGCCATTAACTTGTGCAGCAGCAATGGAGACAAACAAACAAAACAAACCAACCAACCAACCAACCAACTCTATCAGCAAGGACAAACAAGTTCGGCAGCTCGCGCAAGACAGACTGATTAAGGGCCCTGCTAAGAGTAAGCCTCTAGGTTAAGTGCTCTCCTTCCCCACTAGGGCTAAGATGCTTATCCCTAACCCAAGCACCAACAGGTACTGGGAAGGGAGACCCACTGCAGTAAGCCCCTAAATCAGAAAGCACTATAATTTCTTGCCAGGCTTGAGACTCCCATCCTCCACCCAGAGACACCGCGTGGCCAGGCAGCACTAAGTAGGGGGATCCCCCAACTATAAGGACCTGGTCCAGGAAGCCTATTTGTCCCCTTGGGGCAGAGATTTCCTTTCTCCTCCTAGGAAGCACGACACAGCCTGGCTTAGGGAAACTATCCCCCACCACCGCAAGCAGTACCAGCAGGGGCTAGTGGGAGCCCTGGTCCCACCAGAGAAAGCAAGCAGTCAAAACAGCTCTGAAAATGGCTCTGAAAATGAAATTGTCGCTAGAACCACAGCCCATAACATTAGGTCAGAACCACTGTGCTAAATCTAAATAGGCTGACTGTCTGCTGTCATCACAGATCTAGATAGGGCCCAAGATCTCCTAATATCAAAGCCAAAACGTCCAGGACATAATAAAAAATCACCTGTACATCAAGAACCAAGATTTTAAAGCAGCCATCATAAAAATGACTCAACAAGGTATTACTAATTCTCATGAAAGGAATGAAAAGAATAGTAAATCCTAACACAGACATAGGTAATCGAAAAGAACCAAATAGAAATTACAGAAATAAAAAAGGCAGTAAGAAAGAAAAAACTTGCCAAGTGAGTCCCTCAACTGAACTCCTTACTTGAGTTTTGTCCATTCCTCTCCTTGAGCACCTTACTCCAGTGTTACTGGCCCCCTTATTAATCTCTTCAACTAGAATTTAAATCTTACAAGGCAGGTATCTTATCTGTTTTACCCACTGTTGTATTTCCAGTGTCTACCACCATGCCTGACAAATACTTCTTAAATAACTGAATGAATTTTTGAAATACCCAACCCCAAAAAGGCAAAGAAAATGGAAAAAGGGAACAGGAAATATAATTTAATCATTTATGTAATTACATTAAATCACAATGGCTGAACACCCAAAATCAAAGGCAGAAGTTGTCAGAAGAAAATAAAATCAAGAGCCACTCTCTGTTGCCTGCAAGAAACACAATTTAACTGTAAAGACACAATTAGGTTAAAAGTATGGAAAATGATACATCATGCTAACACTAATCATAAGTAAGCTACAGTGGTTATATTAATATCATACAAAGCAGTTTTCAGAGCAAAGGATATTAGCAGTGATAAAGAAGGTCATTTCATAATGATAAAAGGGTCAATTCATTATAGAAAACAACCACTGTAAATGTTAATATACCTAAATAACAGAGTCCAAAATACAGGCAGCAGAAACCGGTAGAATTTCAAGGATAAATAGACAAACCTAGAATACAGTGTCCAGAAATGGATTCACACATATATGTAAGTGAATTTTTGACAAAGTTGCAAAGGCAGTTTTATGGGAAAAGAATAGTTTTTTCAATAAATTGTACTGGAACAATTGGATAACTATAGATGCAAAAATGAACCCTGACCCCCACCTTGTACCACATACAAATATGAACTCACAATGAATCATAGACTTAAATATAAAACATAAAACTGTACAACTTGTCGAAGAAAACATAGGAGCAAATCTTTGCAATGTTTGATTGGGCTAAGATTTTTTACATAAGCACCAAAAGCATGATCGATCCATAGAAGAAAAAAGTCTGACAAATTAGATTTCATTATGATGAAGAACTGTGCTCTTTGAAAGACACTGTAAAGAGAATGAAAAGACAGCCACCGACAGGGAGAAAATGTTTGCAAATCACATATCAGCTAAGGAACTTGTATTCAGAATATATAAAGATATTTCCAAGGCTCACTTATAAGAAGACAAACAGCTAAAACCAAAATGGGCAAAAGATTTGAATACACATTTCTCTGAAGAATATATATGCATGGCAGATAAGCACATGAAAAAATGCTGAACATCATTAACCATTAAGGAAATGTAAATTGAACCGACAATGACTAACACAATTTGACTGTGTGCCCTGCCAAATCTCATACTGAATTCTAGCTCCCATAGTTCCCATGTGTTGTGGCAGCAACCTGGTGGGAAATAACTGAATCATGGGGGCAGTTTCCCCCATACTCTTCTTGTGGTAGTGAATAAGTCTCATGAGATCTGATGGTTTTATAAGGGGAATTCCATTTTGCTTGATTCTCATTCTCTCTTGTTTGTCACCATGTAAGATGTTCCTTTCGCTTTCCACCATAATTGTGAGGCCTCTTCAGTCACGTGGAACTGTGAGTCCATTAAACCTCTTTTTCTTTATAAATTACCCAGTCTGGGGAAGGTCTTTGTCAGCAGTGTGAAAACAGACAAATACAATGACATATCACTATACATTGGTTAGAACATCTAAAAAAACAAACACACACACTTGTGATACCAAAGTCGGCAAGGATGTAAAGCAACTGGAACTCTCATACCCTGCTGGAGGTAATGTACAAGGCTGCAACTTCTTTGGAAAAGAGTCTGTCGGGTTCTCAATGTAAAGATATACCTACAGTATGACCCAGTTTCTATACTCCTAGAACACAAATCTATGTCTCCACAAAGATTTATACACAAACATTCGTAGTAGCTTTATTTGTAACAACGCCCAACTGGAAACCATCTTGATGTCCATCAACAGGTGACTGGATAAACAAACTCTGGGATCTTCATAAAGTGGAATACCATTCAACAATCAAAAGGAATAAGTGATCAATATTCACAATAGCATGGATGAATCTCAAAGTAACTATACTGGGTGAATGGAGGCAGACAAAAAAAAATATATATATATATGCTTCTGTTTATATAACATTCTAGGAAATACAGATAATCTATGGCAAAACAAAACATATCAGTGGTTTCCTGGGGAGTGGGATTTGGGGAGGGGAGAAGCAAGAAAGAAGGACTACTGAGGGACATGAGGAATTTATCTGAGTGATGGAAATGTTCATTATCTTGATTATGGTAATGAGCATTTACATAAATCAAACTTACCAAATTACACATTTTATGTGTTGCTTATTGTATGTCACATTTTAAAAAAGAAAAGAGGACTACAACTATTTCAAATGCTGTCATTTAACCCACAAAATATCAAGAATTTTTCAGGATGTGTGTCTTTGAATGCAATGCAATAGTATATTCCTGAAAGTATAGGTGGATAAAATTTGTCACGTGATGAAATATACAATCAAAGAGATCTTAGGGATTCTATAATTTTTTTTAGGTGAAGAAAATGGACTGGATGGGGGTAAACTGATGTGCCCCAAACCATATAGGAATGCTGTGTGTCTAAACTAGCTCATGAAAATGAAAGCTTTGGTTTTCTGCCACCCATAAAGCTAAGTCACAGTGACATTTTAATACATGGTCAATAATGTTGAGTTCCTGTAGTCTCAAAGTTTACTGCCTGATAGTAAATTCATTGGTTGAAAAATTCCAACAGGCTTTCTAATTGTTGTTGAGTATAGCACAAAATAATCCACATTTTCTATCTGACTATAAATGCTAGTGAGAATGTTTTGGTATATTCTATAGTCCATACTGATGGCCTTAAATGAAATGCTTAATTTATTTAATAAAAAATGGCACAAATTACTCAGGATACTTTACTTTCCAAGCTCAGAAAAATGTCATAATATGATGTTTTTGGTTTGTTTAAGATAAAACCACTTTAATTCTATCTGCTGCAGAATGGTCTTAATAAATACACAAATCTATGATTTCATCAACGCAAATGGCACCCTATGGAGTTTTGCAGTGCTGAAGATCTTAGACGTACATTTATTAGAAAAGAAAATGTGCCATCAATTTATTAGAAGTATAATTGCTATAAATGATTTCAAATGCGACACTTAAGTATCTTTAACTTTGAAACTTTAATCCTCTTCAACTGGTAAACAGAAGTGTATTCTCATACCAATGTACATAACTAAGTTTGTGTTTTTCTTTTTAAAAATTTTTATTTTTAATTTTTGTGGGTAAATAGTAGGTGTATATACTTGTGGAGTACATGAGACATTTTGATACAGGCGTGCAATGTGAAATAGTCACATCATGGAGAATGGGGTATCTATCTGTCCCCTCAAGCATTTATCCTTTGTGTAACAAACAATCCAATTACATTCTTCTAGTTGTTTTAAAATGTACAATTAAATTATTATTGACTATAGTTACCCTGTTGTGCTATCAAGTAGTAGGTGTTATTCATTCTTTCTAATTTTTTTTGTACCCATTAACCATCACCCACCTGCCCCGCCCCCATCTCCACTACCCTTCCCAGCCTTTGATAACCAGCCTTCTATTCTCTATGTCCATGAGTTCAATTGTTTGATTTTTAGAACCCACTAATAAGTGAGAACATGGAATGTTTGTCTTTCTGTGTCTGGCTTCTTTCACTTCACATAATGATCCCTGTTGTTGCAAATGACATAATGATCCCTGTTCCATCCGTGTTGTTGCAAATGACAGGATCTCATTCTTTTTTATGGCTGAATAGTACTCCATTGTGTATATGTACCACATTTTCGTTATCCATTCATAATAGCTGAGATTTGGAAGCAACCTAAGAGTCCATCCACACTTCAAATTCAAACCGCCTTTCTAACTGTTGTTTCTAAATGTCCATAAACAATTAGGTTGCTTCCAAATCTTGGCTATTGTGAACAGTGCTGCAACAAACATGGCAGTGCAGGTATCTCTTTGATAGACTAATTTCCTTTCTTTTGGGTATATACCCAGCAATGGGATTGCTGGATCACATGGTAGCTCTATTTTTAGTTTCTTGAGGATTTTTTTTTTTCTTTTAAATTTCAGAGACAGGATCTGGCTATCTTGCCCGGGGAGCAGCTATCACAGTCACCATCATAGGACATTATAGTGTCAAACTACTGGGCTCAAGAGATCCTCCTGTCTCAGCCTCCTGAGTAGCTGGTATTACAGTTACACTGCCACCATGCGTGGCTCTAGGGATAACTTCTAAAGTAATTTTGTTTATGTTGAAGTTTTTTGTACGTTTGAGAATTAAAGATGAGGTTTTTCTTGGTCTTTAGGGAGAAATGCCTTAAACCTTGTCTTTTAAGAGTGGAATGTATGTAAATAAACAAGCACAATTATATTTCGGAAAAAATAATTTGCAGTAATATTCTTCCCAGTTTAAGATGACTAAGAATGAGGTAATAGTGACCCAGCAACATGTTTTAGTTAAGACTGCACTCAAGAGAATTTGGTTTGCTTCCCAGCTCCACAGTTGGGCCAAGAAAAGTAATTATGGTGATTAATAATAATATTTGATTTTGTAGTCCCTGAGCCCACTTCTCAGGGCTGGTATTATCTAGGGGCAGAGAAACAAATTGCAGGAAGGAAATGAGAAGTATGTCCTACCATTCGAATTCTTAAGCATTACACCACCTCAAAGCTGCATGGCAGACCCCGCATGTGCCACCCACGAATTTTTACACGAGGGATTTCCAGTATCTTGTGTTCCTGAGGTAATGTTTTCAGTCTTTAGGGACACATTTTAATTAATACTCCTTAAAGTGCACCTCCTCATGTTCATACACGCTGTTAAGGAGGTTTTAAGTGGTGATGGAGGACACAGATTTACATGAATCAGGGCCTCTGCTTTGAAAACCGCAAAAAACAAAAACAAAACAAAAGCAACACATCTTTTGTCCTTTAAAAATTCTCATGTTCTCATCTCTGGAATGATTCTGATGGTCAATGCAAGGAGAGTTCTAAGATACCCAAGGTTTAATATAAACAAATAAGTGAAAAGAGAGAGAAAAGAAAAGAAAAAAAACCTGCTCAGGGCAGGGCCGGGTTTCAAGACCACAGTAGCCTTCAGCTCTGCCACTACCAGGAGGAGTTGCCATGGGAACCATTGCAAAAGATTAAATATATCAAGAGTACATGATTGTGAGAAATGGGTGGGAAAGGGAATTACATTAAGTGAAATGATGGTTCTTCTGTTTGTGGTTTTTCACATCTTTTTTCCTAAATCACATACAAAAACTCCTTTTAATTCATAAACATATAATTCATTAACAAATTACTTTTTGCTGTATGCTAAATATAGAGAAAAATGTTCATTTTTCACAGCAAAAATTAAAGGGCTATTATTATCATTTTTTTTTGCAGTGCTTTTTTTTGTTTCTGACCCCAGTATCGATTCCGGGGTAAACTCTGCCTTTTCCCCTCAAATGGTAAAATAACCTTCTAGGTTGGCCAATGGGTCTGGAGCAGGTCCAAATGACCTTCTTTTTGTCCTCTCATCCTGCCACACATCACACACACCATATTTATGTTGGCTCTAGGATTTGGAAAATGTTTTGTTTTTTAATCCTGTTGTCTTCTGTTGCAATTCTTCTTAGAAAAAATTTAGCAGAAGGGCCAAAGCTAAAAACATGAGTCTCTTAAGAAAGTTCCTTAAAGTAGTACAAACATTGTGATTTGAACTATGTATTCACAAAGTTCAGAAACTTTCTTTTGGTTGTTATTGGAGAATGTTTCTCAATGTATGGGACGTCAGCTTTTGGAATCTCACCTTGCAGGTAAGGAAAGCTGGATCATAAAACTTTAAGAGCTGACTCATGGAGTCCTGAGACTTGGCATGGCCAGTTCAATGTAGTTTTGTTTGTAATCACGTCGTCCCTTTGCCCTGTTGGACAAATTTATGTGTTTGAGAAAGTAAAATTAAAATTAGCAAAGCTCATTGTTTCCTAGTTTTAAGTTCAAATGAGGGAGGTTTCTGAAGGGTGGGAAATTATTGCCCTCCTTTGCAATGACGATGGGTCATGTTTCAAAGCAAAGCTCTGTAAAGAACATATTGCACTTTTGTATTTACTTTGCCTTTTCCCACAGCACAAAACTGCACCCTTTGTTATTACTGTCATAGTTGGCTGAAGAAGAGCTGTCTGTCCAATTAGAGGATGCTCTCCAAAGATTAGTTCCACACAGCATTCCGCTCTAGCAAAATCGTCCAACAAGAAGAAGTTTATATTTAAACAATGTCATCTCTACCACATATACATGTATCTTGCTTGAAGTTTTTAAAATTAAGACATTGACTGTGCTAATGCTTTTTAAAATATGGCCCCATATTATTTCAATTCTATAAGTTTCTCACTTTAAAAGTGATTAACCCCTAAGGGAAGGGAGAAAGGGCATCGCAGCCAGGAGGAAGCAGTGGAAACTTCCTCTCTCCCATGCCAGCCCTCAAGGTAAGGGCCCCAGAATAGATTTGACCTCTGCTGCATTTCCAAGGCCTTAGAAGCTTCTTCCTTAGCTCAAAGCTTCCCTTTGGTTGTTTTGAGAATGTGATGAGGGCGGGGAAGGAGATCAAAGACTGAGGGATGAAAGGTTGGAGATGGACCTCTGGATAGGAGAAGAGGGGTAGTACCTTTGGAGGATGTGAATGGAAGGCATGAATAGAGATTTTTTTGTTGGATAAAATAAGTGATCACCAAGTTTTCTTCTGTTAATCAATACATAAACCATAACAAGCAATGCCAAATCTGACATGGAGTGAAAGTGTTACTGACACACCAGGAGTTTGGTCTAGGTCCTGCTGCTGGCTGCACAGGAAGCCAATCACTGAGACAATGAGGACTGCCAGGGAAGAAGGCTTTAATCAGGTGCTGCAGCTGAGGAGCTGGGAGCTCAGTCTCAAGTCCATCTCCTTGACCAACTACAAGTAGGAGTTTATATAGCAGGGATGAAATGTAACTATATACAGGTAAACAGGAATTACAGAGGGGTAAGAAAATCGTGAGGGACCCGGTGCAGTCCCAGCACTTTGGAAAGCCGAGGTGGGCAGATAACTTGAGGCCAGGAGTTGGAGACCAGCTTGGCCAACATGGCAAAACCCATCTCTACTAAAAATACAAAAATTAGCCAGCATGGTGGCAGGCACACATAAGATGAGTGCAAGTTTCAAGCTTTAAGACCAGGAGGGTCAATTTCTATGTTCATTTAATAAGACTGAAACATCAGTTCTGTGGGACAATTGGGCTGGTTTCAAAAGGCTACCACTTGCTTTTCCAGCACAAACATGTTGACTCTGTTCTTAAAAGCAACTTGATAAAGCAGACTTCCCTGTGCTTTGCCTTTTCCCACAGCACAAAACTGCACCCTTTATTATTACTTTATTATTATTACTTTATTATATAGGAAACTTTCCTATTTACAGATGGCCTAGCTCACTAGCTCACTTAGCTCACTAGCTAAGAGGCATTCTAAACAAATGTCTTCACCTTACCTACAGTTTTAGGAGGTAGCAAGAAGCAAATTAACATCAGAACACTCAGAATTCCTTTATTTAATAGTTAAAAACCTTGGAGGGCTTTGACCAGGGACAGTGATACTCTCCAAGTCAAGTGTCACCAGCTGATCCCACTCTCCATGCCTAGCCCCCTTTCATGAAGCACTTTTGGTCTTTCCAGCACTAGAAACATGCCCATACTTATTTCAAGAGGTTGACAGTTTGGTAATTAAATTAATCTTACCACCACCCTTTGCTGTAGGGCTTCGGGAAGAGCACATTATATGTATACACCTTGTTCCTTTTACAGATTGGTTCTGAATAACCTTACAGTGGAAGGAAATAAAATGTAAAGTTGTATTTTAATGCATTTAAAACTAGAAGTTTACATTCAACATGCTTCTGTTTCATTTGTGTGTCTTTTTCCTCCTGAAGTGCTGTCAATTGCCACTTGGTTTGATTCTTTTCAAATGCAGCCTGGCAGTAATGCTGACCACAGCAATTTCATATTCTCTTTTGTCTGACTCAAGGATATCAGACACTGTTTCATCTTAATGAGGGCTAGTTCTACTCCTATTACCAGGCGATTTTTCTCTGATAAATCACAGTGTCCCATGGTGTCATTGCACCCATAATAACAGGCAGGTGAAGAGCAAGGCATGCTCCCAAGTCCTGGTGCTTCTTTCCTAACCGAGCTATTGCTCTCATACAGCTCATGATCCTGAGCAAATCCCTATGCTGTGCATTTCCCTGTGTCGTGCCTCAGCTTGCCCCTCACAGAGACCCTGATTCATGGTGTGAAACAAGGTCTCTTTAAGAGGACACAACATGGGGCTCACTTGAAAGGTGTTCTGCTTCCTGAGAAGGGTTGCTTTTTCTCTTTGGTGATAAAGAAGTGCCAAATCAGGCCAAAAAGACTCCCCTGACCCCGCCAAAAATGACTGCGTCAAATACATGAGAACTAACGAAAAAAAAAAAAAAGTCTTACTTCTCTGAAGGTTGCAGCCAAGAGAAAATTCTGAAATAAATATTTATTCATCTTTTCACTCATTCATTCAACATCAATTGAATTCCAACTTTGGAAATGATATTATTTTAATTAGTGTATGGAATACACATTTGACTGGCCCTGAAGAATAGGTGGAATTTGGACTTCATTTTGTTGGGGAGCAGAGAGATATTTCCACGGGAGGAGACAATATGCACATTGGCAAAGAGATGGGAAAGTTCAGAAACTGTAGGGGGCAAGGATGTTGGGAAGCCAAAGAGAGCTCCAAAGGTATAGCACTTATTCTGATGAGTAAAAGAAAAGAATTTTAAGGTTAGAGGTGTGCCTTAGGAATCTAGAACTTAATTCTATCCAAACTATTCCAACTCTTTTCAATTTGTCTAGACCAAGGGAATATTACAGAGTCTAATAATTCCAGGTGACATGCTGATAACCCAACATAGGGCAGTAGCCGAGAGAAGACAGTGAAGACCAAGATATGAAATTGATTTTAGAAATGCCATGAGGAGGCCAGGTGTGGTGGCTCAAGCCTGTAATCCCAGCTCTTTGGAAGGCCAAGGCAGGCAGATCACGAGGTCAGGAGATTGAGACCTTCCTGGCTAACACGGTGAAACCTCATCTCTACTAACAATACAAAAAATTAGCTGGGTGTGGTGGCAGACACCTTTAGTCCCAGCTACTTGGGAGGCTGAGGCAGAAGAATGGCGTGAACCCGGGAGGCGGCACTTGCAGTGAGCCAAGATTACACCACTGCACTCTAGCCTGGGCGACAGAGCAAGACTTCGTCTCAAAAAAAAGAAAAAAAAAAAAAAAATGCCATTAGGAGCACTTGGCAGTTGACTGAAAACAGTGGTAAGGCCAAGAGAGTGAGAACACTGACTCTGAGGTTTCAAATTTGCAGAACTACTCTGGAGGATGAGGTGGGAAGATTGCTTGAGCCCAGGAATTCAAGGCTGCAGTGAGCTATGATGGCATCACCACACTGCAGCTTGGGCAACAGAGAGAGGCTCTGTCTCTAAAAACCAAAAACAAGAACAAATTTGCATAACTGGAAGGGTATTGGTGATTATGAAGCTGATTAACTAGAAAAGAGAACCTCTTTTAAAGAGACATGGGTAAACCCATGGGTATGGGTTTAAAAGACTGATAGGAGATTCATGTGATGATGTCTGCCAGGCAAGTGAAAATATACTGGGGCTAGGGAAAGGCAGCTTTAAAGAGCAAAATTTTTGGTGGGCTGGTTAAATGTATTAGACTGCTCTTGCTTTGCTATAAAGAAATAACTGGGCTGGGTACAGTGGCTCATGCCTGTAACCCCAGCACTTTGGGAGGCTGAGGTTGGCAGATCATCTGAGGTTTGGAGTTCAAGACCAGCCTGGTCAACATGGCGAAACCATGTCTCTACTAAAAATAGAAAAATTAGCCAGGTATGGTGGTGCATGCCTGTAATTCCAGCTACTTGGGAGGCTGAGGCAAGAGAATCACTTGAACCCGGGAGGCAGAGGTTGCAGTGAGCCATGATCGTGCCACTGCACTCCAGCCTGGGTGACAGTGAGACTCCCCCTCAAAAAAAAAAAAAAAAAAAAAAAGAAAGAAAAGAAAAGAAATACCTGAGACTGGGTAATTGATAAAGAAAAGAGGTTTCATTGGCTCTCATGGTTCTGCAGGCTGTATAGGAAACGTGGCTCCAGCATCTGCTTGGCTTCTGGTAGGAAATTTACAATCATGGTGGAAAGCAAAGGTGGAACAGGATTGTCCCACAGCCAGAGCAGGAGAAAGGGAGAAGGCACCACACAATTTTAAGCAAGTAGATCTTGTGAGAAACCATTCACTATCACAGAAACAGCACCAAGGGGACAGCGCTGAACCATTCATGATAAATCTGCCCAAGTGATCCAATCACCTCCCACCAGGCTCCACCTCCAACACTGGGAATCACATTTCAACAGGAGATTTGGGCGGGGAGAAACATCCAAACTATATCAACTGTATATACCTGTTTATGTCACTGAGTTTGAAAATGAAGAGAAAATCTAAGAAAATGTCACAACTATTTAGGGCATAAGAATAAGGGGCAGAATCTGAGAAGTACCTTTGAGAAAAGTAAAGAAACAAGCCAAGAGGGGTCAGAGTCACAGAAGGCAGGGGAGGAAGCACATAAATGATAAACTAACAGGTCAAATACTTAACGACGATGGTAACCAACTCTAGCTGCCCAAAGGGACTTTACAGATGCTGGGATGTTCACTCAGAAATTCTGATATGTTAGACCTGGGGTGATGCATTTTTAAACAGGTCCCCAAGTGATATGCAGGAGGAGGACTGTGGGACATTGTTCAACATTTTTCAAAGGCTTGGTTTCAAAATAATAATATGTAGGAAGGATTGCCTGAAGGATATGCAGTCTATCTATTTTGCTACATACACAAAATTTTCTTCTTGGATTAGATCAACTTAGGGTACAGCTGATTTCCTGGAATGCACCATTCACCCCTTTCATTGCAATGTTCGACAGAGCTCTTTTTGGGGGTTGAGACACTGGACTTTGTTGAGAGGTGTATAGAACTCAGTCTTTTAAAATTCATTATTGACCAGGCATGCTGGATGGCTCATGCCTGTAATCTCAGCATCTTGGGAGGTTGAGGTTGGAGGATTGAGAATGCAAAAAATCATTCACCGTCATGAGGACAGCACCAAGGGGATGGCGCTAAACCATTCATGATAAATCTGCCCCTGTGATCCAGTCAAGACCAGCCTGGGCAACATGGTGAAATATGTATATATAGTATATATTTTAAAAACCCCATCTCTAATATATATATATAATGTATCTCTAGATATAGATATCTTTTATATATGAAATATATCTCTAATAAATATTTTTATACATACAAAATATATCTCTAGATATATATCTCTAATAAGTCTGCCCCTGTGATCCAATCAAGACCAGCCTGGGCAATACGATGAAATATGTATACATATATATCTCTAGTAGAGATGGGTTTCTAAAATATATATATCTTAGAGATACATATACATATATATGTAATATATATCTGTATGTATATGTAACACTATGTATGTGATAGATATCTATTATCTATTTATATATATGTCTACATGTAACAGATATCTATTATATATTATAGATGTATATCTAATATAGCTCTATAATATATTATATATAAAATATAGATCTATATAAGCAATAATCTATATATAATATAATTGTATATAATATAATTATATATGACATATATTATATATAATATATAAATCTATATATAACATATAACTATATATAGATTATTATATATAGATCTATATTTTATATATTATATGTAATATATTATATATGTTGTATATAATACAGATTTATATATGTAATAGATATCTATTACATATATATTAGAGGTTCTAAAATATGTATCTATATCTCTAAAATATATGTTTATAAATAGAAATTAAGACTCATTATTACACTATGTAAGAAAGTTGTTGAGAATGTTATAGAGTAAGTTGACCCATGTAAAAAATTTTACTTAGGTACTAGTCCCAGGACTAGTCTTCCTTCTCTTGAACAATTGATTTTCTTCATTTCTAATAGTTTCGAAGACAGCGTTTTCTTTTCTGGGTTGGCTGTAAGAAAATTCAGGTCCCAAAATGCAGCCAACCTGTAGTGAAATATACATATGGCAATTACTTTTTCTTTTCCCCCATTTTTTGGCTTGCTTTTTAAAGTATTGTATGCACTTTTGTAAATCACATCAAGTCATTTTAGGAGTAAAATGTGACATAAATAATAACTAAAATATGAACTACAGAAAACGCTTAATATTTCAAAATATTCCAGGCAAAACCCTGAACTTTCTCCCTTCTTTTCCCAAGGGTTGAAGCTCCGAGTCACGGAAAGTTTCATTTACTGGACTCCAAGGCAGGAAAACAGTATTTGAGAAAACTTCTCGACTTGCAGAGGGCCAAATATGTTCTCAGTTCACATTGTCTTATGTGACCAGTTTCCACATAGTTATTTAAAGAAAGTTCCCAGGCATAAATTTGAACCAGGAAAGAAAGGATTTGTTAAATTTGGAACTTATGAATTCCAAACAAAAATGAGGATAGAACATTAAGTTTTAAAATCTTCTCATGCAGAAATTTTGATATCAAGAGCTATATAATACAATACACATTTTGGGAAAAAGAAAAGTTTCTCTTTTCTCACATGCACCCAAACAGACAAACGTACAACGCACAGGGGAATGGTTCCACATTATATAGACTTAAACTAATTTTCCTCTCTCAGGCAAATTTAGTCAAAACTTTGCATACAAAATTTCTCCTGGAAAATATACTTGTTAATTCCAGAGTCAGAGACATCTGTAAATAGTTGAAAATCAAACAGTTCATGGCACTTACACTGCCAAAGTGACACCCCTTTTAAATTTTTCATAAATGTTTTCCAGATTTGCAAATCCTCTTTGATGTTTCAAATTTAATGAACAAGTGCTGAAGTGGTTTTGCAGTGGAAGCGAGGCTTTTCAACCAATGGTTAAAGTGGTTGCTTTGCTCAGATCACCTGGGGACACAATTTTTAGGTGGCTGAACACCATAAACCTGCCTGAGAGTCACTGAGTTTTTCAGTTAAAAGCATTGTGTATATCCTTGCAATTTCCCTTTGGGAGCACCTGAGCCTATCATCACCAAATCAAGTTCAACACCAAACAAAGCCACTGTTTCTGACAATCTCAGTTTTCCTTCCAGACTGGTGTGATTCTCAGTTCTCTGAACAGGTGTTCAAAAGTCTGTAAGGACTTTTAATAAGCCTGGAGATAAACCACTGCTTGTGAAGAAGAGGAGGAATAAAGTCCTCGTATAATATGCAGGAGTGATATGGTTTGGCTGTGTCCTCACCCAAATCTCATCCTGAATTGTAGCTCCCACAATTTCCACGTGTCATGGGAGGGACCAAGTAGGAGGTCATTGAATCATGGGTTCAGGTCTTTCCCATGCTTTTCTCATGACAGTGAATAAGTCTCAGAAGACCTGATGGTTTTATAAGGAGGAGTTTCCCTGCACAAGCTCTCTCTCTTTGCCTGCCATCATCCATGTAAGATGTGACTTGTTCCTCCTTGCCTTCTACCATGATTGTGAGGCCTCCCCAGCCATGTGGAACTGTGAATCCATTACACCTCTTTCCTTTATTAATCACCCAGTCTCAGATATGTCCTTATTAGCAGTGTGATAACAGACGAATAAGGGGTATCTGGAGTTGTGTCTTACCGACTGAGAACATGAAAAAGTGGAATAACAGAATAACAAGTGTTTTTCTTACTGTAGAGAAGGGTCCAAAGAGCTGTATATATATATGAAGCACGTCCCCAAATTTTCCTAATGTGACCCTTGGCAGAGATGATTCTGCCACAAAGAACCAACACTTAGCAAATGGGTCTCCTCTCCTGATTCTTGAGAACATAGGCTCCATGGGACAGTCACATTATCCTCACCTGCAAGGGGGCCAGCACCGTCTTCTACTAAGAGGCCTGACGGATGATGCGATTGTACTGCCAGTGAAGGAAAATGGAGACTAAATTCCCTGTAAAAGTCCAGTCTCTTGAATATTAACCAGGGGCTCTTGGAGAAATGTGAAATGTGTCACCCACAGTACCAGTAGCAGGAGCAATATGGTTTGGCTGTGTCCCCACCGAAATCTCATCTTGAATTGAAGCTCCCACAATTTCCACATGTCGTGTGAGGGACCCAGTGGGACGTCATTGATTCATGGGGGTGGGTCTTTCCCGTGCTGTTCTTGTGATAGTGAATAAGTCCCTTTGGCCCCACCCGGATCTACTGAATCAGTCTCTGGAGTGTGACGCCTGGTCCCTGACCCCCATGCATGGTAACGACGATCGGGATGGGTGTGAAGCAGTGACCTGAGGCTTTCTTCTGCCCCCTGGGCTCTTCAGGGATTTGTTGTTGGCCTCTGCCAGGTGCCTTGCTCTCAGCTGTCCTTGGTTATTGTCCCTGGAGATGCAGTCAGCTGTTTCCCTTCAGCTGCTGCATTTTCCTTAACCCATCAACAGTACAGCACATCTTCCGTTGTTTCTTCCTAACGTCAGGGCCATTTTATGTTTCCTTTCTTCCTGTTGAAGGGGGAGAAGAGCTGGTGATTATTGCTGGAAGTGGAGACTAAAGTCCTCCTTCAAAAAAGGAAAAAAATACCTTTTATAATCTTTTCATTTCTCAACAGCCAATACCATGAACTTCCTTGGCTATTTCTCACTCATTTTATTCTTAGTCTCAAGACTTGAATAACTCACCTTCCCAGAGGTGAAGATGGATCTATTATCTAATTTAAAACCTGCATGAAACAAAAATCAAGCAATCTTCAATATTCAACATGGTTGGTCTAGTAACTATTTTATTATTTTAGAGATGGGATCTCACTCTGTTACCCACGCTTGTCTTTTCTTTTCTTTTCTTTTTTTTTTCTTGAGACAGGGTCTTACTCTATCACTCAGGCTGGAGTACAATGGTGTGATCATGGCTCACTACAGCCTTGACCTACTGGGCCCAAATGATCCTCCCACATTGGCCTCACAAGTTGCTAGGAGCACAGGCACATGCTACCAGACCTGGCTAATTTTCAATTTTTTTTGGTAGAAAGTGGGGTCTCACTATGTTCCCCAGGCTGGTCTCGAACTTCTGGGCTTAAATGATCCTCCCTCTCACCTCAGCCTCCCAAAGTGCTTGGATTACAGGCATGAGTCACTGCGCCTGGCCTTGTCTAACTACAGACAAAGGCCAGATGGTAGTCTGGGATTCTCTTGGAGTGACAGCTGTTGGGGGGCAACTGGCTGAATGCATATCTCTGTTTTCTATTCTGAGATCCTAAGCAACTGGCCTGTTTTTGACCTCTGCTCACTGTAGTGTTACTAGCTGTTCTGCTTCTGCCAAAATTCCTGGTGGAGATAGTGTGTGTGTGTGTGTGTGTGTGTGTGTGTGTGTGTCTGTGAGTATAAAAGTTGGGTAATGGCCAGGTGCAGTGGCTCACGCCTGTAATCTCAGCACTTTGGGAGGCCGAGGCAGGTGGATTGCCTGAGGTCAGGAGTTCGAGACCAGCCTGGTTAACATGACAAAACCCCATATCTACTAAAAATACAAAACTGAGCCAGGTGTGGTGGCACACACCTGTAGTCCCAGCTATTCAGGAGGCTAAGACAGGAGAATCGCTTGAACCCGGGAGATGGAGGTTGTAGTGAGCCGAGATCATGCCACTGCACTCCAGCCTGGGCAACAGAGCGAGACTCTGTCTCCAAAAAAAAAAAAAAAAAAAAATGAAAGAACATGGAGAAAGAAATAGAAAAACACAACATCCTTAATAAAACTCCCTGAATGAAGGACATGCAGGAGCGAGCGGTTGAGTGTTAAAAGCAAACTTTGAGGATTGTGTGAGATGTGGTTGAGCATTTGGAAGTGAAGGTTGTTTCCTGGTTCTTTCATTAGGACCCCAAATTTGTCATGGTTAAATTGAATGCTTCCAAATATTTATTTATTTATTTTTTCTGAGGATCTTAAGGAATTTACCTTCCAAAAGAAAATTTGGAGTAAGGTCAAAGGGCTAACTGCATTCCCCCTCTCAAATACTCAAATTAAAGAATGCATTTTCCAAGAGCTGGCGTAATTATTAGTCATATGGAATATTTGGGATCCTCACTCAGGGATCAGGATATTACGTTATCTTTCTATCGGACTGTTTTGAACCTTAACAGACTGATCCAATTAATTGCTCTTTCCTACTTATTGCTGCCTTTTGCGAGCTATTATTCTACCTCTTTTGAACTCCACTTCCTGCTCACCACTCAACCTTCACAGTTTCACACAGATACTTTTTCCCCTCCCCTTTATCTTGAACTCGTTTGGTTTAAATATCTTTCCAAACCTTTGAAGAAGCACTTGAATTGCATAAGGATGTCACCTGTGTGCTGCATTTCCCAGAAAAAATGTGTCCCTCATTGCAACCCCAGTGTTAACTTTCCGTGACTGTAATTAGCTCGTCCAGTGAGTGCAATTAAAACTGTCATCCTGGTGGAGCCACAGGGCAGCTCAGTAGCTGAGCCTACCTACTTTTCCTTGCAAGCTTTGAAACATGCTCCGTCCTGTTTACCTCTTTCAATGCACTGTTACCATCTAGCCCAGAAGACGAGGGAGTGCTTGCTTGATAACTCCCAGCCTTTTGACTTTGCCCTCACACCTCTCCCAAAGAGCATGAGAATACCACTGTCACCAAGGATGCATTGTTTATATTCAAGAGGAGAGTATTGTTTTAGGATTGCATATTAACATGTGAATATCAGGTCAGCTGTGGTGGCTCATGCCTGTAATCCCAGTGCTTTGGGACGCTGCACTCCTCCTCCTCCTCCTCCTCCTCCTCCTCCTCCTCCTCCTCCTCCTTCTTCTTCTTCTTCTTCTTCTTCTCCTTCTTTTGAGACAGGTTCTTGTTCTGTTACCCAGGTTGGAGTGCAGTGGTGTGATCGTGGCACACTGAAGCCTTGACTCCTGGGCACAAGTGATCCTCCTGCCTCAGTCTCCTGAGTAGCTGGGACTAGAGCACACACACCCAGCTAATTAATTTTTTTTTTTTGTTCGGGGGGAGGAGTGCCAGGAGCAGTGGCTCACACCTGTAATTCCAGCACTTCGGGAGGCTGAGGAGGGTGGATCACCTGAGGTCAGGAGTTCGAAACCAGCCTGACCAACATGGAGAAATCCCGTCTCTAGTAATAAATACAAAATTTGCCGGGCATGGTTGCACATGCCTGTAATTCCAGCTACTCTGGAGGCTGAGGCAGGAGAATCGCTTGAACCTGGGAGGCAGAGGTTGCAGTGAGCCAAGGTTGTGCCATTGCACTCCAGCCTGGGCAACAAGAGCAAAACTCCGTCTCAAAAAAGAAAAAAGAAAAAAAAAAATATATATATATATAATATGTATTTTTGTAGAGACAGGATCACACTATTTTGCCCAGGTTGCTCTTGAGCTCTTGGAATCAAGTGATCCTCCCACTTTGGTCTCCTAAAATTCTGTGAATACAGGTGTGAGCCACCATGCCTAGCAAGGCTGGGAATTTGCAACCAGCATGGGCAACATAGCAAGATGTTTCTCTACAAAAAAAAAAAAAAAGTTTTGTTTTTAATGTGAATTTCAGAAAATTAACAGATGTTCCAAGTGTTACTCTTTTGGTAGAAACACGCATAATTGTTTAGGGCAAAAAAACGAACAGAACTAGGCATTAGACAAAGGAAGGAAAAAGTGCTTCTAGTTAATCCCCCAAAGCTTCCTGATGGTGAAATGAAGGCTGGAGCCCATGGCTGTGCTTCCAGGTCCTTCCTTCTCTCCTCTTCATTTTTCTAATACTGTTGGAGGTTCACACTCAAGTACGGCCACCATGTGCTCCTTCAGTCCCACCCACTCCCCCTCCATTCCCCATTCCCCAGCGGTTCACAGGCTTTAGTTAGTTGTCAGTGGCTTGGGCTTTCTGTGACTCTGTGTCACTCTCCAGTCTCAGCTATTTGCATGTCAACAGAAGAGAATGTTTCCATCTGGAAACTCCATGAAGGCAAGGCGCTCAGATCCATAGTGGGTACCGCTAAGTATGTGTCGATTGATGGATAGAATTTTGAATGGCTGCTCTTCAGGTCTCAGGCCACCAGGAGAGCCAGCACGATGTGGGAATGCAGGTGGTGCAGAACAGGGATCTTCGAGATGTATGTTGGCTCATATTCAGAAGAGAGAAGCTGATTCTGCGAGTCCGTGTGTGGTAAGCTGCCCTCCGGGTAAGCCACCCTGGGGATGGGGAATTCGCTTTCCACAATCGGGTGAAGACCGAATTTCGTGCAGGTGGAAGGAGGCAGGGAAGACCTGCAGACCTCAAGCTCTCTTTCCCCCTTTATGTCTTTCCGTATTTTGTCATTCTATTAAGTGATGGGGGTGTGGGGGGGAGTAGAGACCCAGAGACCCAGTCTGATCTTGTTGTGAAGGGACTCGAGGATGGAAACCTGTTTCTTCCCGGAAGTTCAGCCACCAAAATGGCCATTCTTAAAATCTTACCAGCATGCAGTTCACAGCTCTGTCTGGCTGTGTCACCTTCACTGCTCTACTGTCCCACACTGATGAAGCCACTGGCACGCTGCAGACCAGGCCCACAGAGTGGCAGCAATGGGCCAAGAGAGAGCCAGGTCTGGAAAAGCCAATACTTCTGCTGCCATCAAGAAAAAGAACACTGCTGGGCGCGGTGGCTCATGCCTATAATCTCAGTGCTTTGGGGTGCCAAGGCAGGAGGATAACTTGAGCCCAGTAGCTCGAGAACAGCTTGGGCAACATACTAGAGACCCACCCCCTTATCCCCTGCACAAAAAAAAAAAAAAAAAAAAAGGAAAATAGTTGGGTGTAGTGGCAAGTGCCTGTAGTCCCAGCTACTTGGGAGGCTGAGGTGGGAGGATCACTGGAGCCTGGGAATTCTTTGTTGTGTTCTTTCTTTGGTATATAATAAAAAACGCTGTCTCTGATCGTATTATGTTGTAAGACAACAAATTGTTTTGCACACGTAACTATAGCTTTCTTTTTTTTAAAATTGTGCCTGATGTTTTATATAAATGGTTAAATTGCTGTTGTATGATCTTCCCATCTAAAAGTGATCCTCAGCTATGGTTTGAATATTGATTTGGAGCAGCACTGTCCAAGAGACATTTCTGCGAAGATGGAAATAATCATTCCATAAGCTGTGCAAGAAAAATCCACCTCCTTACTTTAGTAACTGTTGTTCAAGATGCTTTGCTGTGTTCTAATCACAAGAGAAAATATACACTAGTTCCTTTTCAATAACAGACTTCAGACCCTTTCCTGAGAGAGTGAGGAAGATGTGAACCAAATGATGTTTCTGAGACGGGCCAGGGAGGGAGGACAGGAAGCAGCATCGTGGAGAAGAGAGAAGTGGATGGATAGAACCAGAGGAAGCCATGACAAATTAAATAATTCATAGTCTTGTCCTGCCACTTCCTCTAGGCTAAAAGAGGACATATTAGAAGGGTTTGCAAATAGCCCAAGGAGGCTGGGTGCAAAGGTTTGCTGGCCCAGCCCCTGCCAACTGTGGCACCAAGGGGGAGTTTCCTAGCTCCTCCCTTGATAAGTGATTTTGAGGCCAGGAGCTGGGTTTTATTTATTTGGGGATCCTTCACAAGGCTAGCTCCCAGCAGCCCCTCCACGAATATTTGAGGGCTAGATGGAAGGGCAGCCGAGCCATGTTTTTCCATTTTTGCTGACTCTGTTTTCATAATCGAAATGGATGCGATCTCTGCTCCTAGCTGCCTGAGGGGAAATCACTGGTAGGGCTGGAAGGCAGAATTGCTAGTTCACCATCTCTGCCTTTCTTTGAGGGTTTGTGGCAGTGAGAAAAGGACAGTGGCTGAGAGGTATTTTAAATGCCTTACCTGCCAATTCATTTGAGGACCACACAAAAGAATGCTAAAGTGTAAAGGTGCCCAGGTGCTTACAAATGATTTATGAATTCCATTAGCTAGAATTCATTTTACCTTATCCTTGGCAGCTGGCTTGAAAGAAGGTGAGAAGTAACTTGGAAATTTCTGGACTCCATTGACAGTTGGAATGTCCTTTTAATCATTTACTTATTTATTGGTAGTTAAAAGGTGCACATTGCATAGGAAGGTTTCTCTACACAGCTCTCTTCTCCACTTTTCCAGCTCTCTCTTTTCTCTCTACCTCCACCCTGCGCCATTACTTAGGTGGTAACATTATTTCCTTTGAAAATTGAAGGCCCATGATTCTTCAAATTATTAATCCTGCTTAGCTCTGCAGCTAAGGGAATTTTAGTGAAAACCATTTCGGATGATATATTCACTTCGGAGATTTAGAAAGAACTGGCAATTCATGAAAAGAGGACTCGGATTTAAGAGTTGACATCTTAATAATACTCTTCATTGGTGGAGTACAGCAAGTTTTATTGACCAAGCTAAAAAATCCATAATATGAATACCATCATATTTTCCACGTACACTGATGTAATGAAATACTTCTAAAACCATTCTAAGCTCTTTCAAGTGAGGATGCTATATAAATACAGATTGGTAATATTATTACAGTACCCCATTTCTTCCCCACCACTGACAGTTTCTTGGACAAGTATTCACATTTATCTTCCACTAGCACCCAAACTCCCAAAAAATGAGAGAGAAAAAAATCAGGTGCTTGGAGAAGTGACCATTGTCTGTAACTTTACTGTTATTATATGCTGCTAATTTCAGGAGGGTAAACAAAGTAGAATAAAACAAAACTGTTTACAACAGTTGATGAATGGAATGTACTCAGATTCAAGATGCTTGACATCCCATGTAATGAGCCGCTTCTGGCAGCATAGTGCCTGAATTCTTGGATTCAGAAATTCCATTACTTTAGAAGGATGCCATAGATTCATTTTGATTACATAATTTACTGAGCAAAGCAGTACTCTTGATACTTTAAAAATATTATTGGATTTTGTGAGTGGTTGTTATACTTCATTAATGCAAGTTATGTGCTGTGCCATAATTACATCATGCTATGCCTATTTTATTAAGTCAATTCTAGATGGCAGGAATGGTTTCAATTTAACTAAGCTTTTTAGAGCACCTGCTTCATCAGGTCTTTTATACTTTCCAGCCTTTATTTGTATCTGAATTTCATTGCATTCAATCTTTGTTGTAAGCAGGTCTAATGAATGTGTATATATGCATATTTTCCTCCCCCTTTTCACTCTTATTCATTTAATTAATTCAGATGTTCCCTGACTTATGATGGTTTGACTAAACAATTTTTCAGTTTTACAATGGGCTTATTAGGACATAACCCCATCATAAGTTGAAGATCATCTGGACTTACAATGGTTCAACTTACAATTTTTTGGCTTTGTGCTGGGTTTATTGGGGTATTAAATGTGTCTCCAACTTATGCTATTTTCAACTTAGGATGGGTTGAAATTGGGACATGACCCCATCGCAAGTTGAGAAGCACCTGCATTTGTTGAAAAGGTATTAAGTAAGCAGCACTGTGCGAGCTGCCTTGGGGTCTTTTATGGTTTGGATATGTTCCCCATAAAGCATGTGTTGGAAATTTAATCCCCCATGCAACAGTGTTGAGAGATGGCACTTTTAAAAGGTGGTTAGGTCATGAGGGCTTAGTCCTCACGCACGCATTAATGCCTTTATCTTGGAAGTGGGTTAGTTACTGCAGGAGAAGGTTAGTTATTGTGGGAATGGGTTCCTGATGAAAGGAGAATAACAATGGCCTCCTCCCTTTCTTGCATACACATGCTCTTTTGCCCTTCCACCTTCTGACATGGGATGATGCAGCAAGAAGGCCCTCGCCAGATGTGGGACCCTTGACCTTGGACTTCCCAGCTTCCAGAACTGTAAGAAATACATTTCTGTTCTTTATAAATTACCCAGTCCCAGTTATTCCATTATGGCTGCACAAAATTAACTAAGCAAGGTCCTACTTTGTGCAGACCCTTCTGCACCACCAATCTGCATTTCTGGCTGTTAGCTCTTTTCTGTCCTGCTGTCCTTGAACTTCATGGCTAGACTTGGATACATATCTAAGATTGATTCCCTTTGCCAATCCTTGGTAACTTAGAGGCCATTGTCACTTTGGTTTGGAAACTAATGGTAGCCTTGTAGTTCCCTTTTCTATCTCCCTTCAGGTCCAACTCACATGCAAGTCATTGATCCCTCCTTTCTTACATGTCTCCCTTCTGTGTCTGACTTCCTGTATCACTGTGACCTGTGACCCAGACCCTCATTTCACTTGAGAATCACTCAATGGCCTCCTAGTTGATGTCTGCTTCTTGTCCTTCCTGTCTCCAATCCAATCCACTAGTACAGTCAAATTCATCCTTCTAAAAATCTGCTCTGATTATGATACTCTCCTTCTCAGGAACTTTCAATGGCTCCCCTTTGCCCAGAGAAAAATCTACATCCCTTGTGGTAAGGTTTGCATGTATCCCCACCCAAATCTCATTTCCAATTGTAATTCCCATAATCCCCACATGTCATGAGAGGGACCCAGTGGGAGGTAATTGAACCATGGGAGTGATGGTTTTATAAGGGGCTTTTCCCCCTTTGCTTGGCTCCCATTCTCTCTCCTGCCACCCTGTGAAGAGGTGCCTTCTGCTATGATTGTACGTTTCCTGACGCCTGCCCAGCCATGCTGTATGAGTAAATTAAACCTCTTTCTTTTACAAATTACCCAGTCTTGGTTATGTCTTTATTAGCAGCGTGAGAACAGACTAATACATCTTGGCATAGAAGTCAGAGTTCACTGGGGTAGGACCCTCTAGCTGCTTTTTCAGCTTCTCTCCTACCTCTCCTCCTGCTGTCAACTCCCA
This sequence comes from Piliocolobus tephrosceles, assembly GCF_002776525.5. NCBI lineage: Eukaryota > Metazoa > Chordata > Mammalia > Primates > Cercopithecidae > Piliocolobus > Piliocolobus tephrosceles. The sequence continues at coordinate 97,640,204 of NC_045442.1, forward strand.
TTTTTGCCCCACCACCTCTGCTTCCATTGCACACTCCCTCTCCCCACTCCTCCATATGACAGATCCACTTTCTGCTTCCTCTGCACAGTCTTGCTCAAGTGCTATCTTCTTCATAATTGCTGTCTTCTGAAGCTTCTAATCAGGAGTGAGTGTTTCCCTCTGGGTCCCTATAACACAAATGCTACGGTTTGAATATTGTCCCTGCTAAAACTCATGTTGAAATGTAATTCCCAGTGTGAACCCTGAATATCTGAGACAGGGTAAATTTAAAAAGCTTATTTTGCCAAGGTTAAGGATACACACCCATGACACAGCCTCAGGAGGTCCTGATGACATGTGCCCAAGGTGGTTGGGGCACAGTTTGGCTTTATACATTGTAGGAAGACATGAGACATCAATCAATATGTGTAAGATGAATAATGATTCGGTTCGGGACAACTAGGAGCAAATATGAGACAACTCGAAGCTGTGAAGGGGCTTCCAGGTCATAGGTAGATAAGAGACAAATGGTTGCATTCTGATTAGCCTCTCCAAAGGAGACAATCAGATATGCATTTATCTCAGTGAGCAGAGGGATAACTTTGAATAGAATGGGAGGCAAGTTTGCCCTAAGTGGATCCCAGCTCGACCTTCTCTTTAGCTTAGTGACTTTGGGGGTGCCAAGATTTATTTTCCTTTCACACCAGTGTTGGAAGTGGAGCCTTGTGGGAGAGCGATTGGATCAAGGGGGGCAGATTCCTCATGAATGGTTTAGTGTCATCCCCTTGGTGCTGACCTCATGATAGTGAATTATTTCTCAAGAGATCTGGTAGTTTAACATGGTGTGGCAGCTTCCCCCTTCTTTCTCTTGCTACCACTGTAGCCATGGGACAAGCTTGCTCCCTCTTGACCTTCCGCCATGACTGTAGGTTTCCTGAGGCCCTCACCAGAAGCCGAACAGATGCTGGGGCCATGCTCCCTGGACAACCTGAAGAACTGTGAGCCAATGAAACTTCTTTTCTTTATTAATTACATGGTCTTAGATATTTCATTATAGCAATGCAAGAATGGCCTAATACACCATGAAATTAAATAAGCTGAATTTATTTTAATTGAAACCTGAGTATTTGGTCAAGACCTAAAGACTCTGCATTGTATCTCAAACTAGCACTGCCTAGCTTTGTCCAAAACCAAAACTCACTTCACATTTACCCGCAAGGTCCACTGTAGGTGAAGTTTGACAAGAATACGAGTCATTCCTCGGTTCCCCATGCTGTGTTGCAGAGACGATGCTCACTTTGGGGTGAGTATCCACTACAGATGGCCATGCATTTTCATTATCATCACGATGTAGTGATGAGGTGGCCATTCTCAGGCATACTGCCAGGTAAGCCTTGGTCTTGTGTAGAGCAGGCCTTGGGTCTGGGTCTGGGGTCCTGGGAGATCAGAGGCAGCAGAGGAGACTGACAGGGAAGGAAGCCATGCTTTCAACTGTTAAGCAGAAATTAAAAGGGCAGCTAGGCAAGGACCATGCAACTCAGGTGCCACAGAGGGGACTTTTCCTAGGGTAGATGAGCTCTGTGCCAAGTTTACTGAAACAAATTCCCCCTCTTAACAGGATGACTCAGATATTCCTTCTTGATTCTTTCATTTATGAATAGTATTTAAGTTAATTTACCAAAGAAAGTCACAGGGGTGAGAGCGGGTGTTGGCTCACGCCTGTAATCTCAGCACTTTGGGAGGCCAATGTGGGAGGATCACTTAAGGCTAGGAGTTCAAGACCAACTTGGGCAACATAGTGAGATCCCCATCTCTACAAAAAAAAAAAATAAATAAAGAAAAGAAAGGAAAGAAGGAAGGAAGGAAGGAAAGAAAGAAAGAGGAAGAAGCAAAGAAAGAAAAAGAAAGAAAGAGAAAGAAGAAAGAAAGAAAGAAAGAGAAAGAGAAAGAAAGAAAGAGAAAGAGAGAAAGAAAGAAAGAAAGAGAGAGAGAAAGAAAGAAAGAAAGAGAAAGAGAGAGAGAGAAAGAAAGAAAGAAAGAAAGAAAGAAAGAAAGAAAGAAGAAAGAAAGAAAGAAAGAGCGAGCCAAAGGTGTGCTTCTGAAAAAGCCACCATGAATTGCTTATGGATTATTGATTTCCATAAAGACACTATTTAAATTTCTACCAGCTCTCCTCAAATTCAACAGACTTGAGTAACTTCTACAGACATGACTATTGTGTATTTCAGCTGTATTCCAAGTTTGAAACAAGCTCTTCCTTGGCCTCTTCGAATCCCATGTGCAACTAACTTTGTTGCAGAAATTTCTTGATACATTTAAATTTGGGCTTTAAAGAAAACTTTTCAAAAGAGAGAAGATTTGGGGTGAGAAAGCCAGGCACTTAATAGTCTACTTGTATGAGTGGAATAGGGCTAAGTTCTCTTTAAAAAAAAAAAAAAAGGAGTAAGCACTTGGGCACTTCAAACTTCATCAACCACATTTGATCCTAGATATTATCTAGGCTTATCTTGAATAGGAAAATGCCGAGAACTCAAGTGCTCTAAGACTCTGAGAGCATTTTCACTCATCAGGAGGCTGATTAAGCTTATTATTTGCTGTCCAAAAAGCTTCAGGTGCTTATTGACCTGAACTAAACTTGAAAACAGTAAAGGGAGAAAAGGAATGTGCTCCTAATTGAAAGCCCCAAGAAAACCAGGTCAACAAAGCTGAGGTGGACACGTCTCCTTAGTACAAATAGGGAAGCTGAGTTTTTCTGCCAAGATTCTACAGCTTGGGAAGGATCGTTTCCAATCTTCCCATGAGACCAGCGATACCCAACACATTCACAGAAGCTCCATCATGTTTTCACACCTGGTCCCATGTCCATATTTCCTTGCATCCAAACAAGAAGTGAGTTTTCGACATCTTTTCACTCAAATATTTGAACTCTCCGGAGAACCATTCAGCAGTCTGGTTCTAGAGTTGCTGAGTTTCAAAGCTCAGGTTTCTTCAGTACCCATGGAGGATCCTTAAACGTGCCAAAGAAAACAGCACAGCAGCTGCATCTTTGGGAGTGAGGTGCAAGCTTTCAAATATTATGATATTGATTTAAAATCACCACTTACGGAAAGATAGAGAACATTATGCCATCTTACGATTTTTCAGTAGGGCTAGTTGGTTAAATACCACCCTCACCCCTGTCACTTTTTTGCTCTGTTGGCCATGGTTTTCCCTAATTTAATAAACCTCTCACATTTTCTTTTCCATAAGCTACTTTAATTTTCCTACAGAAGAGACTGTAGGAAAATTAAATCCTGTATTTATCAAAAAGAATCTGGACGAAATGATTATTTAAAAGCCACTTCTATGATAAGATACTCTATTTTTTTAATTACTTGAGTTAAAGCTGGAGAATGAAGGTGGGTATTATAATTAAATCAGTGTTGTGATTGGACAGAGAGGCTGCTTTAGTTTGAAAAAGGTCTCAGACCACTCTCATGGGGAAGGTTGATAATAAGGAAAGTTATGCATATGGAGTAGGGGAGTATATGGGAAATCTTTATACCTTCTGCACAATTTTGCTGTGAACCTAAAGCTGCTAAAAAATTGTCTTTTTAAAAAATGTAAAATTAATTTTAAAAAAATAGGTCATGTCCTGAATGGTCTGAGGCTAGTGTAAATTATCATTGTTCAGTCTTGCTAATATCTATTCCTGGGAAAGTAAAAGTGGAGAAAATAATGGATGGTGGAGGGATATTTAAAGAATAGGTATGCCTTCATTTATTCTATGAACTATCTGATAAATCAAAATGTATTTCCTTTATTTTATTCTAAAGGGCAAGTTTTCTTATCTCTTCTGTGAATTCAGTATTGTTCAACCCATGAGAAGGTAGGAGATGACATGTGGAATTTGAGCAGCCAAGATAAACAATCTTCTATTAAACCAAAACATTGTAGGCCACTGGCACGACTCCTCATCTTGCTGGGAGGTTTGCTAAGGGATGGTGGGAATGGAGAGTTAAATCCACCAAGGATTTCTCACTTGAGATTATGCCAATGTTTTTTTTCTGTCCACCAATTACAATGCAGGAGTTTTTAGCCCAGGACAGCATCTTCGCCTAAAATTAATTGGAGAATCCCAAAGTCAATGGAAACTTCCAGAAAAACAGAGATTTCAGTTGCAACCAGAATCTCAATTCTCTCTGCACAATGATTACGCAGTACTCGAAAGGTGGGAAAAGACAGGAATGGAAACTCAAGCTTGCTTCACAAATTTGAGTCCTTATATCTAAAGGCCTGAGGGAAGGTGGCCAATAATTCACATTCTAGGCAAACAAAGCCTCTTGCCTCATTCCATCACACAACTCCAAGTGAAGAAGGGGAGAAAGGTCATCTTTACTTCTCTCCACATGCACAATCCAGAGCAGTTGTGAGGTCTCTGCTGATCGCCAGTCAGCCCTGCTGCCAACTTTTCTACAATCCCAGGTCATAGAACACAATGGAGTCCCACTCCTCTCTTTCTGATACACTGATTTTCCCTTCACTATCTGCTTGTGAAATTGTTGGAAACATTCTGGGATGCAATCCTTTGGTCTTATTTCCCTTATTATTTCACCCCCACATAAAATCCTTTTCTCTGAGGAGCTCGGGACCCCATGCCACAATTAAAGGACTTAATCTGACACTCAGTTATGCCTTGCTGGGTCAGTGATCTGTGAGCCGAATTAATGAGACCTGCTGGTGACCCGACAAGGAGAAAGCCAACCAGGGGCAACTGGAAACAGGGTGAAGTGAAGGAAATGCTAAGATGGGTTTGTGAGAGACTGACTTGCAGGGAACCAAGGGTCTCTGGGAGGTCAAGGGGTAGTCAGGGGGCCTATTAAAATGTTACAGGAGGAGAGAAAACTAGAAAGTTTCAGCAAAGCCACTATTGGGGTGTCATTTAGTTGAGAGGGAGGAGAAAGGATTTTCCACTGCTGAACTATTCAGAGCCAGGCTGAGATACACAGAACCTGCCCAGGCTCTGAGTCTTCATCAACTCTTCCTTGTTTGAATTTTTTTTTTTTTTTTTAAGATGGAATCTTACTGTGTCTCCAAGGCTGGAATGCAGTGGCGCGATCTCAACTCACTGCAACCTCTGCCTCCTGGGTTCAAATGATTCTCCTGCCTCAGCCTCCCAAGTAGCTGGGACTACAGGTGTGCGCCACCAGGACTGGCTAATTTTTTGTATTTTTAGTAGAGAGGGTGTTTTGCCTTGTTGGCCAGGCTGGTTTCAAACTCCTGACCTCAGGTAATCTGCCCGCCTTGGCCTCCCAAAGTGCTGGGATTACAGGCTTGAGCCACTGTGCCCGGCCCCTTGTTTAAACTTTTTAGATTCATAGTGAACAGACATGCTCAGTGATGATTAAGATAGTGATATCAGCTGATACTGTTATTGTGTGTTAATAACAAGAATAATAAAATATTTAACATTATTACGACAACACATAACAAAATACAGTTTTTATTAACATAAAGTATTTAGCAATATGAACATTATTATATTAAATAGTACAATATTTAACATAATTAAACACTGTGGTGCACTGAACATACACCATTGGCCTTGCACCATCCCAGTTGCTTCAAAGCTGATGATAAATGATTTCAAAAGGTTGAAGATCAAAGGACAAGAGAGAACACACAGTGAACGAGAAGTTTCAGAAGATGCAAGACGGGGGGACTAGACATTGGAAATCTATGTGCCTTCAGGAAGAAATGACGTTGAAAAGGCCTTTTAGTATTTCACAGACTCTGGACCTGGGGTAGGCTCAAGAACTGGCCAAAAAGCTCCTCTAAAGGCTGGAAATTCCATTTATGGAGTGGTTAGAATCCCTCTCTGCCTTCCTCCCACTCAGTATTATTTTACTTTTTAAATTATGTACAAATATTGATTTGATAAAACAGACTATCTAGCACTATACTACGCATTAGGCACTCTATTTAATAACTTTACATATATTATTGCTTTTAATTCTCACATAATTATTGTATGAGGTATGTGCCTTGTTTTCCTCACTAAAGAAATGCTGATTGTTTGAGATGATGGATATGCTAATTACCTTGATCTGATCACTATACATATATGCATCAAAATATCCCTATGTATCTCATAAAGATGTATGATTCTTATGTGTGAATTTTTAAAAAATTAAGTATACAAAAAGAACGGAGAAGAAAAAAAGTTAAAAGGTAGATACCTTATAAAACCTCAGACACTGACAAGTTAAGAAACTTGCTCAAGGTTACGTAGCTAATAGGTATCATTAAAGCTAGGGATACAAAGCTAGGAAGTTGACTCAAAAGGCTA
>NC_045442.1:97646520-97738162 GCF_002776525.5 Piliocolobus tephrosceles
GAACAGAACTTGGGAATATAGTTTGTTGTTGTTGTTGTTGTTGTTGTTGTTGTTTTTGAGAGACAGAGTCTTGCACTTGTTACCCAGGCTGGAGTGTAATGGCCAGATCTTGGCTCACTGCAACCTCCTCCGCCTCCCGGGTTCAAGCAATTCTCCTGCCTCAGCCTCCCGGTAGCTGGGATTACAGGTGCCTGCCATCACGCCAAGCTAATTTTTGTAGTTTTAGTAGAGACGGAGTTTTGCTATGTTGGCCAGGCTGGTCTCGAACTCATGACCTCAGGTGATCTGCCTGCCTCACCCTCCAAAAGTGCTAAGATTACAGGTGTAAGCCACTGCGCCCAGTCAAGAATACAGTTTTAAAGGTGCTAGATATAAGCCAAGTCAAAAATATAGATCACTGCAAATTGGCCCAATACCATTGGACCCAGGGGTAGTAGCTTGGGCCTCTACTTAGGTCTCATATCTCAAAATGAAGTTCTGTGTCACTAAACCACCCATCTGGAGACTAGGCATGACCTGCCAAGCAGAGCACTGAAAATAAGCAGTCTTGTGACTTTGGGATCTGTGCTACTGCACCCACCTAGGAAAATAATGTGACTTCTTTGAAGTCGGGACCATGAAATTGCCGTAAAAATCATCCTGTGCCTTTCAGAATGATTTTAAATAATTAAGAATAAAATAAATGTAAAATATTGTACAGATTCTAAGCGTGTCTTAAATGCAGATTCAGAAATAATACCTTGTTAATTTATATAAACATAAATATTATTTTGGGGATGATCACTAGTAAAGTTGAAATGTTTGATTTCAGCCACATTTACTTAATTTGCTTTTAGAGCTGAAACAGAAAAATGGAAGATTCTTGACTTGATGTCACAGTGCTCAGGTTATCTTGATCAAACCTGATTTTATTATTGCATTTTTCAGGCTTAAAGGCTAAGGAATTGCTCATTATAAACTTTTTAATCCCTGGACCCCAAGCAGGCCTAGACTCACCCCCTGCCTTTGGTGCCTTCCATTCGACTTCCTCAACATGATGGAAATTTAACCAACCAGAATCATGTTGTAGAAATCAGATTATGAAAGTTTATATCCTGTCGGTGTCTTTAACCCTATAAAGATTGGCTTTCAAGCCCGGTTTGGATTTGGCATCGGACTACGAGGCACGGAACTCTAGATCCAGAGAAATTCTCCTGACTTCTCGACCACATATTCATGTCAACTGAAATCTTAGAAGTGGCCACAAATGGTCTGGTTTTGATACCTGCCAACATTTTCGTCAAGCAAGCCCTTAACCATGTTTATAACTCCCTTTCAAAACTACCCAGTCCTTGTAAGTCAATGAGACTAAATAACGTCAGCTGCTGGCTTCAAGTCGTTTCTCTGATGGTTGTATTAATATTTCTGTGTTCTCACCTCCTTTCCCAGGAGACATCAACTCGCATGACTGGAGCTATTAGTTCCACCCAAGATTTTAGTCTAAGGCAAGCTATAGTCAGATGATGTGGAAGACAGATGTTTCTGAATCCATATTCACAAGCTTCAGACTATGTCAAACACCGAAGGAAAGCCTTATTATTCTACCTCACTTATACATTCAGAATTTGGGTTCAGTTGAAGAGCGAGACACAGACAAGCTACCTGCCCATGTATAACAGAATATTCTGGCTTCCTTATCTCCGCTGCATTTCTCTGCTTCTGCTTATTGCTCCATTTTTCTTTCCGTCTCCTGGGAAGAATAGCTCAAGACTGTGATACTCTTACTGTGTTAAGTTTTCTCTGTTTTAGCAGCGCTCAGTTATGAGCCCAGCTCTTAGGTTTTTATTTTAAATTACTTTACCTTTGATCTGAATCTTGGCTTTATTCAACAAATTTAAACTACAACATTAGAATAACAACCCAATTCATATGGAAGGATTTTTTTCCCCTAAAACAAGAATCCAATGGAAAGACACTGCTATACACTCCCTAGTATGATTTGTTGTATGAAAGCTCTCTTTCACCAAAATTAATGTCTGCATTTCAAAATGACTTTTATTAGGTGTTTTCAAGCTGTGAGTCCTCTTTCCAACCTATTAGCCTAGCTTTAAGAGAAAATACTTTTGAGTAGGGGAAACCAAAACCCCTAGACTCTCCGTCTTTTGATTTGGGATTCAAATAGTTAGGATTGAATCCAAAGTAGAAAACAAAGTTTTAGCTTAGCCGTTCTTTCTTCTTTCTTTCTTTTTTTTTTTTTGAAATGGAGTTTTGCCTTTGTTGCCCAGGCTGGAGTACAGTGGTGTGATCTCAGCTCACTGCAACCTCCGCCTCCCGGGTTCAAGCTATTCTCCTGCCTCAGCCTCCCAGAGTAGCTGGGATTGTAGGTGCCCACCACTATGCCTGGCTAATGTTTTGTATTTTTCAGTAGAGACAGAGTTTGACCATGTTGGCCTGGCTGGTCTCAAATTCCTGACCTCAGGTGATCCACCTGTCTCGGCCTCCCAAAATGCTGGGATTACAGGTGTGAGCCACCATACCCGGCCAAGCTTAGCCATTCTTTAATTACTTTCCCCCTCATCCTTGGAAACTCCAGAAATAGAGCTACAAGAAGCTGTGTAAGGATTGGAGTGACCTGTTGGCCAATATCTGTAGTTACATTTAACTTGACATTCTCCAGGCTGGGTGATTCTTTCAATAACAGTCCCTGTTTGAAAACCTGGTGGACGAAGGGGATGTCTTTAATTTGTCCCCCAGCACAGTTTATTTTATATGTGGTTACTGGTAAAGGTATTAACTGTTGTTATCAAGGAGTTGGTTTTCTCTTGCTTATCTACTTCCTCTGCTTCAGGAAGCCTCACTTCTTATTAGTGCAAGTGTATTCACTTAAACAGAGGCTTGGGGAGAAATTTGTGGTTTTCAAAGATCTATCTCTTGCCCTTACTGCTAAATGTTTTTACTAAATCTTCCCACTGACATATCTTCCTGATTTCCAGTTTCACAAGTCAAGCTAGCATCAGTGCACCTTAGGGGGAGAGGTGGGGCTGCCTGGAACATGAAGATGAAAGATTACCTATCCTCTGTTATGTACCCGTTCTTTATTGTTGTACCCAGTCCACTCCGATTCTTACATTACAACATTCGGACTCCCTAATGAAGCCAGGAAGGAGATTTGTAATCCGAGGATACGGTCATATGACAGGGTGGACAGTGTGCATACCATCCTACCATGTGTCTTAGGGGCATGGGTCCAGCCCCACCATCAGAGGGAGAGGGCGCAAACAAACCATGATAGTGGTTGACAAACAAAATCAGCTAAAATGAGCATCAAAAGCAGTGTTGGTAGAGAAAGAAGTAAGACAAGGCAGCCTGCCAGAGGGGTGGTGGAAAGGGCTTAGGGCTGCATCCTTTCTCCTTTCATGAAGTTGTGTACATACCTGCTAATTCAAGTGAAAGAGCAAGGGTATACCAGCTGGTTGTAAACTACATGTTTATTTCCACCTCATCAACATGTATATTTCCACCTCATCTGCTTTCCCCATGGAAGGCATATAGATAAAAGGGAAGGGGGCAGGGTGGTAAATAATAGAACAAGGGCAAGGAACTGATTCTTGGTTGTTTATGTTTTATTTATTTATTTATTTTATTTTTTGAGACAGGGTCTCCCTCCCAGGCTGGAGTGCAGCTGTGTGATCATGGCTGCACTCCAGCCTCCACCTCCTGGGCTCAAGCGATCCTCCCACCTCTGCCTTCCAAAGTGCTGGGATTATAGGCATGAGCCACCATGCCCGGCCCCTGGCTGTTTAAAACCCCTGGAGAAGGACTCGGTTCTGGTGTGGCTCCCCTGTATTCTCACGCAGCCCCCATGATAGCGGTTCCTTCCGGCTGCCATCTCCCATTCACCCAACAACATTGTCCTTAGAGGAAGGCCAAGTTCCTCTCCACTGTGCACAGGCCCTCACGATGTGGCTGCCCTTCTCTCCACGGCTGACTGTCCCAACACTGCTCTCTCAGGCACAGTCACATCCAACTGTCTTCCAGTTCTTTCTCCAATGCGCTTGTCCTCACCTGCAGGCTCCCATGTATCCTTGATATTTCTTCTCCTCCCACAGCCCGGATCAGATCACCACTTTTGTTCTGCCTGGGGAAACTCATAATTGTGCAGTCCTCTCTTAGAGATTCTGATTTCAAAAGATCCAGAGAGAGATCCTGGAATATGTAGTTTCAAAGGCTTCCCTGGAAATTCTGAAAAGCAGCTAAGCTTGGGAACCGTGTGTAGATATCCCTTCTCTGGGAACCTTCCTTGGTCTGCCCCTCCCTCAAAGTCTTAGTTAAGTTCGCCTCCTAACTGCACTACACACGTCGTTAATTGCAGGTCTCCCGGGTAGATATCCACTCCTGGAGAACAGAGACTCTGTCTGGCTTAGAAGTGGTTCAGGAAATATTCATTGAGTTACATTGAATTGAAACTAGTGAATGTTTCCTATCTTTTTCTCCCTCTCCTGCTCTAAAACAACAACACATTTTCTTTTGGCTAGTTCTCGTTTGCTATTAGAAGAACAGGATTTAAAACAAATAAGACACTAGAAAAATGACAAAGTTGTTCCTCCAAAATTCTTACAGAAATGGGTCATACTGGTCTTTGGCTGGTGCTTAAATGTGAATGATACCAGGGCCACACTTGCTTAAACTTTTGTGGGTTTTTCGGTAAATATTTACTGCAGTGAAATCTCTGCTTCTCATTTTAACCATCTTTTATATCAAGATGTGGAAGGCATTATGTTTTCTCAGTAAGAAGACTCACACGCTTGGTTTGTTTCCCCGTCTTCCCCCAATGTTTTTTTTTTTTTTTTTTTCTTTTCTCTCTGTCTCTTATGCACAAACACAATTTTCCGATAGATTCTGTTAGGACCAAGAAACAATAGCTGATCCTTGTGGGGTCCTCAAACCTGTGAGATGATGTAATCTTCCTTTGCTCCTACCTGTCCTGTACTTGGCACAGCCTTGCTTCTAGGAGTTTCCTCTAGTAAATTCATTGCATGGATGCTGAGAGAACCACTGCCTATTATTGACTCTTGCTTCTCAGTAAGTATAAAAGAAACAATTTTATACTATTAGCTGTTATTTTTGTTGATGCAGATGCTATTATCTGATTTAAACATCGAAGGGATGATTATATTTTGTTTGTGCCCTGGAGGCTAAAAAAAAAAAAAAAGAAAGAAAGAACCCACAATAAGCCAGCATCATTTTGAAAAGGAAAGCATCCAATAATTAAATATACTTTCCCAGAGATGAGGAGCAGATGTTCTGTCTCTTTCATGGAGTGGGAGGGTGTGGAGACTTGAGGGAGCTGTACCCGGAGCACGTTTCATAATCTTGAAAAGTCAGGGGGTTTCAGGAAAGTCCCTTAACATGGGAGGTCTGGTTGGGATAAACTAATACTTGTGCAGCAACCCCAAAGGGAATTTACCACATTTTTGGCAATTGTATCACTTTAAATTTTTTCTCCAAACTCCCAAGATGTAAAAGATTGTTATCACCACAAATTAATAGTTTTTGAAATTGGAGGACAAAAATCTTTTTTTCTTGGCTAAGACAATTTTACTAAGCAAATTGTTACAGCAATTTCTGAAACAGCCTACGATGCATAAGAAAAGTCAGGCCGTATGAAAAGCAAAACCAACTTTGGAGGAAAAATCATTCACAATGGTAGATAGAAAGAAGGGAAATTCTTTTTTATTCTATTTCATGTGAAGTGATTCTAAGACTATTAGAATTGCCTGAGAAGTCTTTTAAAACTCTCCTCCTAGTCATCCCTCTCCATCTTTTCCCCCTCCTTCCCATACTGTACCAAAAGATCTGAGCTTCCAAGAGTGGGCGGATGTTACCTGAAAAGACTCCTAGTTGGTTCCAATATGCTCTCTCCACCCCACCTAGGCACTCCTTTTGTCAATTTTAGAACTAGTGCTATAAACTATAAACTCTTTTTTATATTTATTTATTTATTTTTTAAGAGACAAGGTCCTGCTCTGTTACCCAGGCTGGAGTGCAGTGGTGCAATCATAGTTCACTGCAGCCTCGAACTCCTGAGCTCAAGCGATCCTCCTGACTCAGCCTCCTGAGTAGCTGGGACTACAGGTGAATGCCACTACACCCAGCTAATTTTTAAATTGTGTATACATAAGGGTCTCACTATGTTGTACAGTCTAGTCTCAAACTCTTGGGCTCAAGTCATCCTCCTCCCTTGGTTTCCTTGAGATTACAGGCATGAGCAACGATGCCCACCCAAATATAAGCTTTTGAAGGAAGTACAGCTTCTTATGGGAAGAAGACTTGATTTGCCAGATACGCGGTCCTAGAACCACCCTCTGAACTTGCTCCATAACCTTCCATCAGCCTCTGAAAGTGAAGACAACTGCTCTTTGTCTCCTAAGACATTTGCTTGGGAGGATCAGCTGCTTGTTTTACATGCTGTGTTCATTGTTAAATTCCTTCTCTATCTTTTATAAAGTTGTACTTTTCTGATCTCTCTTTCAATGAACTTGAAATATCTGTGTATCTGAAATCTTCTGGGACTGAAATAAAACTTCAAAGTTATACAATTTTTAGAGCTGGAAGGAACATGGGAGATTATCTCCCTCAATTTTGTAGGAATTCATTTTATGGTATCCTAGTTAGTTGCTGCTTGTATATTTTCAAAAATCAGGCACCAGTTACCATGCATGAAAGTATTTTATTTTTGGAGAGTGCACTGTTGAGCCAAATGAAAGGCATTTCTCTTTTTAAGGTCTCCCAGTTATACAATCTTGGAGCTAGATACCATGCCTTCCCTCGGGAACTTCTCATGAGCTCCAAATCACACTGTCAATTTGCTTAGGAATGGAATGCATTCATATTTAGCAATCACTGACTTAATGCCCTCTGCTGAGTTTGATTTTTCAGGAAACCTACCGTCTCCTAGTAAAGGAGCAGTTTTCTCGGCACTGTTCATGTGACCCTCCTACGACAGTCATGGCAGGAAAGGAAAGCAGAAAGCTTCTGCAGTCCTCAGCTGGGTCAAAGTAGGACTTCAAAGACCAGCTGTACTGGAGAAGATGGCCCTGTTCACCCTGTGGAATAGCCTGGAGGTCATGGCTACAACCCTACCTTCTCACAGCAGCGACATGACACTAGGTCAGACAGCTAGTTCTGCGGGAAATAAAAATGACAGTTGGACATTTGGTATCCTATAGAACGAGTATCTGTTTACTGAATTTTTATGCTATCATCTGGTGGTTTTGGCATTACTGGGATGCAATTTTAGGTTTTTTGTGTGCAGAGAATAGCCACTTGTTGTTTGGGTTTCTAGGGTCATTTCTCACATTTCTGCTCCAGAAATGCGTGCATTCAGTAAATATATTTTTACTGCAAAGTCTAAATTTGCTTGCTTTCTTAATGTGGACCCATATCTTTTCTAAAATCCTAGTTTTCTCAAAAATGCTGGTGAGTTTCTGCCTTCTTACTAATGTTGACAACATCTTATCATCAAATACTTACTTTGTATTCTGTCCAGCCCTGTCCCTGGCATATAATAAATATTTTAGAGGTTCTTTCTACTGCAGTTTCTTCCAAAATTCCACGTGTTTGAGGTTGACGAGCTTCCTTCTTCTTTCTGTTTTTTGTTGTTTTTTGTAGAGACAGGGTCTCACTCTGTCACCCAGGCTGGAGTGCAGTGGTGTGATCATAGTTCACTGTAGCCTCAAACTCCTGGGCACAAGCGACCCTCCAGCTTCAGCCTCCCAAGTAGCTGGGATTACAGGTGCACCACCACACCCAGCTAATCTTTAAAGTTTTTTTAGAGATGGAGTCTTGCTATGTTGCCCAGGCTAGTCTTGAACCCCTGGCCTCAGGTGATTCTCCCACCTTGGCCTCCTGAGTAGCTGGGATTACAGATGAGAGCCACTACTCTTGTGCCTGTGTCCCAGGAGCCACTGCGTGGCCTGGCTTCAAGACCAGTCTGGAAAAATTGGTTTATTCTTACAGCAGCTCGCATATTCTCCATGGGACCAACTCAGTCAGCTCTTGTGGGTTGAATCGTCTTGCCCAAAAAATACGTTGAAGTTTTAACCTCAGTGTCTGTGAACGTGACCTTCCTTGGAAGTAGAGTCTTTACAGATGTAATGTAGCTAGCATGAGGTTATGCTGGGGAGGACACCCGAATGACTGGTGTCCTTACATGAAGAGGAAAAGAGAAACACAGACACTCATGGAGAGAAGGCCAAGTGCAGGCAGAGGCAAAATGAGAGTCATGAATACAAGCAAAGGGCACCTAGGATTGCTGGACACTGCCAGAAGCTAGAAGGGGAAAGGAAGGATTCTCCCCTAGAGCATTCAGATGGAGCACAGCATGGTGGCCACTTCCGTTTGGAGGTCTGGCCTCCAGAACTGTGAGTACATTTCTGTTGTTTTAAGTCACCAAGTTGTGGTACTTCGTTATGGCGGTCCTAGAAAAGTAGCACAGGGTTCACAAAGGGCTACTGGTTCTTTCGGACTAAAGAGGAAGTGATTTGAAACTCCTATTTGCCTACATCTTTGTGTTAGAGACAGACCCTGGGAAGAACTGTCAAAATATCCCGGTCCTGTGGCTCTGAGCTAGTCACTCACCCTGTGAGCCCCAAGTGTGTTGACTCACAAAACAGGTGTCCATTGAGTATGCCTGAGTGCTCAGATTGAGTCCCGGCCCCCACTGGGTTTTATAGTAGGAGATACAGACAATACACAGGGAAAAGAAAGGAAGGAAGGAAAGAGAAAAGAGAAGGAAGGAAAGAAAGGAAGGAAGAAAGAGAGAGTCATTGCAGATAGTGTTCTGTATCAGGGAGAAAATTAAGTGAACAGGGGATGAAAAATAACAAAGTGTTGCCAGGTGTGGTGGCTCACTCCTGTAATCTCAGCACTTTGGGAGGCCGAGGCAGGCAGATTGGGAGGCCGATGCAGGTGGTTAGGAGTTCAAGACCAGCCTGGTCAACATGGTGAAACCCTGTCTCTACTAAAAATATAAAAATTAACCAGGCGTAGTGGTGCACGCCTATAATCCCAGCTACTCAGGAGGCTGAGGCAGGAGGTTGCAGTGAGCTGAGATCACACCAGTGCACTCCAGCCTGGGTGACAGAGCAAGATTCTGTCTCAAAAAAAAAAAAAAAAAAAAAAAAAAAGAAGAAACGAACTAAAAGCAAACAAACAAATGAACAAAAAACAAAGTGGGAAAAGATCAGGTGATTTGGAAAGGACTCTCTGAGAAAGCGCTAAAAATTTGGTGAAGGAGTGAGCCGTGCAAAGTTCTAGTGGGAAAGCATGCTAGGGTAGAGGTGACATCACGTTGTAAAGGCCTTGGGTTAGGAAGTTACTTGGTGTGAGCCAAGAGTAGAAAGAAGGCTGGCTGGAACGAAATGAGAAGATGGGAGGAGTTCAGAGAGGTGGGCCCTAAGGCTCAGATTACCAAGGCCTTGTTGGTTAAACTGAAGAGTTCAGGTCTTTAAAAATCTGATGGGAAGCCTTTGATAAGTGGTGTGTGTGTGTGTGTGAGAGAGAGAGAATTTAAGATTCAAATCTGTCAAATGTAGAATCAATTGTTTACATATTTTTATAAAGAGTTCAAACCTTCTTTTGTGGGAGGGTAAATACATTTCAATTTTTTTTTTTTTTTTTCTTTTTTACAAATATACTGGAGAATCATGCAACGCTGCCAGCACTGGACACCAACCCGGGCCACAGATCTGCACACGCCTTTGCAGCTGGTCCTGTAATGGCAGAACCTCTCCCCTTGCCTTTATTTTTTTAACTATGACCCTGCATTGTCTTCAATTTTTTTTTAAATGTTATGTTTTCTCCGGTGTGACTTTTGTTGTCAAATGACCAATGCTGCACATACCTTCTTTCTGATCTCTGCTTTGCCTTTCTTGGCTGTGACCATCACCACGTCACTCACACTACCAGCGGGAAGTCTGTCCAGCTGTGAGCCCCTTCATGGCAATGATCTACAGACTTTTGACTCCTGTGTGGTCAGCACAGGTGATCACAGCTGCTATCAGAAGACCTAGGGCAATCCAGAATTTTGCACTGGAGGAGTCACTGTGTCTTCGTTTTGATGGCTTGAGTGCTGGAAAGAGACAGAAAAGGAGTTCAGACCAGGTACAGTAGCTCACACTGATAAATCCCAGCACTTTGGGAGGCCGACGTGGGGGCAGATCTCTTGAAGCCAGGAGTTTGAGACCAGCCTGGCCAATATGGTGAAATCTCATTGCCACTAGAAATACAGAAATTAGCCAGGCGTTGTGGTGCGCACCTGTAACCCCAGCTACTCAGAAGGCTGAGGCAGAGGTTGCAGTGAGCTGAGATGGCACCACTGCACTCCAGCCTGGGCAACAGAGTGAGACTCGGTCTTGGAGACAAAAAAAAAAAAAGGAGAAAGGAGTTCAATGTTTTAAGACAAAGGCATGAAAATCCAAAATATAATTCCAGACTTTTAGGATGATTAGCAGATAGACCATCCCTTGACTTTTCCCTAAAGGAGAGAACCCCGAGCAATGAGACCGACTTCCCCTCTTTGGGATGAGTTCCTTCCTGTAAGGAGAGCTTGGGTAGCAAGACTCCAGGCCTCTCCCTACTCCTGTCTTGGCTATGAGAAGAGTCTGAGATACTCAAAAGTGGCATCATGAAAAAGCCTTAAGTATTCAATATTTATTGAGTATCTGCTCTGTGCTAGACATGATGCTTGCTGCCAAGAGTGCAGTGGTTAAAATCAGACATGGTCCCTGCCCTCAAGGAATGCACAATGTCAGACAAGTCCCCATGAGATGTGAACAGTAGACAAGAGACAGACATAGTTTCAGTGAATGTTTTGGGAAGCTTGAAAAATGGGCACCTCACCAGCAGGGAGGCATCGCTTTTCCTGAACAGAAATGTCTTCAGAACAACGTGGCATCTTCCAATCCACTCTACAGATTGTCTCCAAAGAGAGGCCTTTGACATGGACTGAAAAGCTCCCTTATTTAGGTCGGAAAGAGAGACCAGTTATCTAGGGTATATTCTAGTGTCCTTTGATGCCTTTGTTTTGGAAATGAGCAGATTTCCGTCAATCTTTTGAACTTCTGGGTTTAATCGAAATATGATTTGCTTTTGCTGTGCAAATGATTGTACTGCTCTATAATCATTGCAGGTAGAATGGTGAGAAAAGTACTCTATTCCCCATTATCATGTAAATCCTGTATTTGAATATCTCAATGTCACTAGTTCCCCTCCTCCCCCCATACTTTAAATATCTTTTCTTTCAGGCCTCTGGGAGACAGTAGGTTCTGATATCACCAACTGAACCTTTTTCGGGAACTTTAGGTTAATAAATTGAAAGTTTGCAAAAAGCTGCCTTTTGAGATTTGATTCTTATTATGTGTGTGTGCTGATGGAAGATGAGAAACCTAAGCCAGCAGCTGCTGCTGCTGACAGGGCGGCCCCAGCCGAGGGACACGTGGGAGAAACCAAGGCAGCAACACTGGTGATCAGAGACAGCCCACTTCCCTGAGTCAGTTTGTATTTCAAATTGCCTGTTATGAATTCAGAGATGGTTCCGCCAAGGCAGATTGGGGGACGGAGAATGAATAACTGCTGTTCTCAACAGAAATCATTCCTGGAAGTGGGGGCAGATGAATGGCTAGGTGGAGAAATGGATGACTAAGTGTGTGTTTCCTAAATGGACAGGCTGCCCTACATCTCTATTAATGTCTGAGGGGCTGGTTATCTTGTTTGGATTTATGAGAGAGTAAGTTCAGGTAGGGAGCGGATAAAGAACGAGAGATGGTTTCAAAAACGAAAGGCATAGACTTTTAAAGTGACCTTCTTTTTTTTTTTTTTCTTTGCTGAGGTGCACAACCCAGATCTGATGTCAAAGCATTGGGTAGCTTTTGCAAAGCATTTGGCTGATATGGAAGCCAGCAGGAGTCCGGGCTGGCTCCAGCATGACCGATAGCTCCATCAGTGTTATTTGATGAGCAGAACATAGGTGACATGTTGGCCTATGGAGCTGTGTTATGTGTTATGGGGCTGTGATAGTCCACGTAAACCTAAGAAGTTCTTAAAAGTCCGTTAGATATTCAAGGTTAGCATATTGGCCATAAGGCTAGGTTAAACAATAGTGGTGAGCAGCTCCTGCCTGTCAGTTTTAAAAAAACAAGGCGTATTTCCTGTCCATGCCCTTGATAATTTTCTTTTCTGCATTTTCCTCTCTCCAGGACCCAGTATAAAATAACAACCACCAGCTAAAAAAAAATAAATAAATAAAAATAAAAATAAAAAATTGCCAGTTATTGAGGCAAAGGAGAGAGGGTGACAAGTTTCACCCTGACTCTTGCCACTTCCACCTGAAAGGGGTACATCAGCCCACCCCTTCCTTCACCGGCCAGAGCCATACCCCAGTTTAGGAGGGCAAGCAGTTGCAATCCTACAGTCCTTAGAAGAAAAATCCAGATAGCACTAATGACTTTCACAGGTATAAATAATGCAGATCGGCAACTCTGGACAGTCAGTGGAGGTGATGGCAAAACTCCAGACAGCCTTTTCTAATTTCTCCTAAGTGAGTGAGTGAGTGGTGCCTGTGTGCACACACAAGTAAAGAGCTAAGGTGGAAACAGGTAACTCCAAGGACAGCAAAAAAGCAATGCCCTTCTCCGTCCCCCTCTCTCCAATAAACCTCTTATGTATCCAGGCACTTAACCACAATAGAACTGTTTAATTTATGTTCTAAGGACCCCACTGTTGGCCTGAAAATGAGCTGTGGACAGCTAGACATCACTGCAGAGCTTTCTAAGCTAGAGAGATGGCGAGCAGAATTGAACTGTCTTGCTCCAGGAGGCTGGAAGGCAGCTGTCCGCTTAGGACACCAGCAGGAAGCATGGTGGCATGGTGAGAAATAGAAGGGTTTTCTGGTGGGAAAGCAATTCCCACCCTCTGGGACTTTAATATTATGTAATGATTTTATGTGTCATGGAAGGACTTCAGGGAAATGAGTGTATTTCTTCGCTCTTCACCCAGAGGGTAATCCTTAAGAAGAGAGTGATCATTTTTAATACATCTTCCCAGATCTACCCATCTTTTGCATGATGATTGCTTTATTGAGATTGCAAACTGTTCTTGCATCAGGGCAGACACGTCAGCCGCTGCCTCCCATGCAGCCAGGAAGAAATTGACAGTCTGCACTTCCTCGGGTTAGCTTCCCATTAATTAAGGCTTCACACAGAACAGTCCTCTTCCTTTGGTTATTCACATGGATTTTTGTGAATCATGCTGTTTACAAATAAGGCTAAATCTAAATGCCATGCTTACATCTGACTGTCCAAATCCAGGCCTATTTTTAATTGCTGGCTGCAGTGAAAGAGAATTCGTAGGCAGAGAGGGCAAGAGTAATGAAATGGAAGACGTCTACAATTCAGTTTCCTATAAAATAACTTCAAAAGCTATATCAACTTACCTTTGCTAACCGAAGGTTCTGGAAGTTAAATGTCTGAAATGGATTAACTCTGAATTTGCCTGTGTTCCTAGCCATTTCCTCAAATTCAAGCTTTTACTTTCAGAATGTCAACAAGAGCAGCTTATCTTGTGCAAAATCTGAGATTCCTTACTTAGGTTGATGAAGATGGGGAAAAATAAAGAAGCAGCATAAAACTAAAAAATCATTTTGAAACATCAGAATCTTTTTTTTTTTATCTGTCAGTCAGATGTTTCTATGTCCCATGAACAGAAACTAGTTGAGTGCACGTATCATTTACCCACACAATTCTTTGGTTAAAAAGGGAACATTGGCCGGGTGTGGTGGCTCACACCTGTAATCCCAGCACTTTGGGAGGTCAAGGTGGGCAGATCATAAGGTCAAGAGATCGAGACCATCCTGGCCAACATGGTGAAACCATGTCTCTACTAAAAGTACAAAAATTAGCTGGGCGTGGTGGCACATGCCAGTAGTCCCAGCTACTTGGGAGGCTGAAGCAGGGGAATTGCTTGAACCCAGGAGGCAGAGGTTGCAGTGAGTTGAGATTGTGCCACTGGACTCCAGCCTGGGTGACAGAGCGAGACTCCATCTAAAAAAAAAAAAAAAAAAAAGAACATATTTGCAAAGACTGCTTATATCAAATTTTAATGGTTGCTCATTCAACATGTTTCAATGTGATGAATGTCAATTTCAAATATACATGAATCAACCCCAACTGATGTCCTGCTAATTTGAAAAATGTTTGAATAACCTAAGCTGTTCACACTAATGAAAAGTTCAATACAATTTTATGTGGTTACATTCACAAATTTGTCAGCAAATTTGAAATCACAGTTATGTGGCATTTGTTCTGCATGGTGAACCCATGTAAATATCCAAATATAGAAAGGATCGCAGCTCTATTTTCATCATTGCATCCCTGCTACCTAGTGGTGTATGCAACCCCCACTAGGTATGCTTGAACCAGGTATGCTCCATCTGGTTCAAGTGGTTGTTCAACAAACATTTGTTGACTCACTGGCTGGCAGATTGGAAAGGATGACTTTCCAACCATCAGGAAGACATTTGGGATGCTCTTGAGTAGGTCAACAGAGCAGCTGCTTAGGAATACACTACCCAGTAACTGGTGACTCTAGGATGAAAGGAAGAAGGGAAAAAAATGAGAGAGCTGGATAAAAGGGGGAAAAAATCAAGGAAAGGAAAGAATGAAATATCTTAGAGGGTAGCAGAGTGTGTATCTCTACAGCCTCAGATGGCGAAGTGCTGCCCACCAGCCTAGCGGTGGAATTAGAGCCCTGGCCCCTCCAACGCTCTGGGCCCTGGACTGGTGCATCAGAGTTCTCCACACTCTGCTTTTCCATTTCTCATTAACTTACCACAACTAAGGCAGATTTCGACATCAGCATCAGTAACAGTGTGTTTGTGAAATTCATCAGCTAAATGGGGTCATTTTTGAGAGTGTAAACTCGTGGAGGACATCAGGTACAAACTAGGATTTCCCAGGAATACTGGAAAATAGAGAACCCTATGAATAGACCATTCTGTGAACAGGTAACTTGGCTTGAAATATACATAATGCCAACATCAGCATGCATAGGGCCATTAGATGTGTGGCATTATATACTATTAAAAATTTGGGATGGTTAAAGTTTTTAATTTTTTACTTCTTTACTTGAGATCGTGTATATGTACTATACCAGAGATTTCTTTTTAACACCCCAGAGTTTGAAACACTGTCTCCCTTTTCTGTTCTCTTTCCTTTTTTCCCTTTCACTTTGCATTAGATATATTATGTATCCATTTTTCTTCCCCACTAGGTTTTATATATTGTTTGAGGGAAAAACTCACATCTTTTAAGCAAATCTTTAAATCTGTTAGCAGTACTAATGAGAATATGATTTTAATAAACATGCAACACAAAAAGACAAATCTAAGAAAACAGTGATTTGGAAACAAGAAATCTTATTTATATTGACCTTAAGGGAGAAGAAAGTCATTTTGAAATGATTTCTTTTTTGATGAACCTTTGAAAGCCAATTTTTGTTAAATGAGTTTACATCTAAATTTTAGTTCTGTTGACAGTTAACTCAAGGGTCTTTTATCTATGCTTAATGTCACTGGCTATATCCTGCCATCGATCTCAGGCAAAAACTCCCTTTGGCAGTCAATGGGGAGTTCTATGTAAAAATCAATGGCAGGATATGGCCTATAAGAATAGTGGTTACTGTAAGCTTTCAGCTGTGAGGCCACCATAATGTGACTTCAGGGCAACCCTTTAGACCATGTTCAAAAACAACAATAAAAAAAAAAAATCCCCATTCTTTAGAAGGGGGAGAAAATGGGAGGAAGGAAATAGCATATGTTTGTATGGGATAATCTATCATGTTCCCACAGTTTAGCAACAGCCTTGCATTGTCTTTTCAGGAGTCTCAAATAAAAATTCGCGGAAAAAGCAAATGCCTGGAAAAAAGTCCCTGAATGCAAAATAAGTGTGTATTATCATACAGAATAACATAAATCAGCTCATTTAAGTGGAACCAACTGTTCCTTCCTCATTTATACAGTAGCCTGTGGCTCACATTTATATATTCTGGTTGCAAGGGCGAAACCGGCATATCAAGAAGGCAAAATGCCAAGAGGCCAATCACTCTTAATAGTAAAGACCTTGGGTTTTCTAGGGAGTAAAAATATCTGAAAAACACATTCTAAAATAATTCTAAATTCTGGAATAATTCTAAATTGTAGAATAATTCTAAATTCCAGAATACTTTGAGGAACAACATGACTGTGTAGAGCTGGGGTGTTCAATCTTTTGGCTTCCCTGGGCCACATCAGAAAAAGAAGAATTGTATTGGGTCAGACATAAGATACACTAATACTAACGATAGCTGATGAGCTAAAAAACAGTCGCAAAGGGCTGGACGCAGTGGCTCATGCCTGTAATCCCAGCACTTTGGGAGGTTGAGATGGGTGGACCACCTGAGGTCAGGAGTCCAAGACAAGCCTGAGCAACATGGTGAAACCCCTTCTCTACTAAAAATGCAAAAACTAGCTGGGTGTGGTGGCACACACCTGTAGAGCTACTCGGGAGGCTGAGGCAGAAGAATCACCTGAACCTGGGAGGTAGAGGTTGCGATGAGTCAAGATCGTACCACTGCACACCAGCCTGGGTGACAGAGCAAGACTCCCTTTCCAAAACTAACAAACAATAAACAAAAAATATCGCAAAGAAATCTCATAACATTTTAAGAAAGTTTAGTAATTCATGTTGGACTGCATTCAAAGCCATCTTAAGGCTGTGGGTTGGACAAGCTTGGTATAGAGTGACATATTGCAAACTTTCCATTTCTGTTTGGCTATTTTGATAAAAATTGTCTCCCTAAATGCGTACACTCTTGTACAGGGTGTGACAGTTATTACTGGCCACAGTGAGATGTTTCAGCTTGACCCACATAGGAGCCACTCAGGTCATGCTCTCATAGTACTTCTGGACATAAAGATGTGGGTGTCATCAGGAAATCGTTTCACAGTGTCCTGTTCCTCTCAGGGGTGGGCAGTCAGCATGGCCATTGCATTGCCAGCCCCACATGTGCCGGGAAGAACAGGTCCCGATAACACCAGGCCTTAACGGACTTGGAGAGATGGAGCCTCCACCCTCGCATGCTTAGATTCAATTCTCCAGGCCAGGCAGCTATCCCCTGTACCCACCCTCCACCCCTGATGCGTTATAAACCATGGCCTCAATTATCTTTTCATGCTTCATATATAATTACATTCTATTGTGTCCAGGTAAAAGAGACCTTCTGGTTCTCTTTAGGGAACATGGTCATTCCTACGGTTCAAGGCCTAAATTTGAGGCCCAATATGATGTGTATGTTGACATCTCAGAAAACCAGAGGGGTCTCAAATGGCTCTGGCCAAATAAATCTCCTTGTCAGGGGGCCATGTACAGTTCCTGTTTATCCCTGAGTAATGGGTTTCAGTTCTCTGCTAACCTGAGAAATTAGCCAAACAAGCCAATCCCATCCTCTCACCAGGAACAGGGGTCACCCCACCCTCTTGCTACCGCAAAGCCTGCCTCTCACAGACCCCTGCTTCTTCACGGGTCCCCAGGGCAACCTCCCTGTGCTGCCGTTGGCATGCTGCATCCTTCTAGCCAGGCTGTGCTTATACGTAGCTAAGAAACTCGTGTCAGTCTCACCTCTTCTGTGTCAGGTGGCATGTGTTTGGCCGTGACTGTAACCCTAGTGCAGGAAAACCCCTTCATCAATGGGGTGACGAGGAGGTGATGAAAACAACTCCCTAAAAGGTAGGCTGAATTGAGAAGTGGTACCGTATTCCTTGAGACATCATTATCTTAATTAAAATGTAAATAGTAGAGCATGAACATTTTTAAAGAAGAAGCTAATATTACTCTGAGTTGTGTTTAAAAAGGAGACATGAGGCCAGGTGCAGTGGTTCATGCCTGGAATCCCAGCACTTTGGAAGACTGAGGTGGGCAGTGATCACTTGAGGTCAGGGATTCGAGACCAGCCTGGCCAACATGGAGAAACTCTGTCTCTACTAAAAATACAAAAATTAACTGGGCATGGTGACGCACACCTGTAATCCCAGCTACTGGATCCTCAGCGAATCTAGCTGAGTCAGGAGAATCACTTGAACCCGGGAGGTAGAGGTTGCAGTGAGCTGAGATCACACCACTGTGCTCCAGCCTGGGCAGCAGAGAAAGACTCTGTCTCAAAAATGAACAAATACATACATACATACATATACAAAAAGGAGACGTGTGTTTTGAAGATCTCAAATGGAAAATGCAGAGGTGTATGGCTTGAGTTACAGGGCCTGTGAGAAAAATGGTAGAAAGATGTTGGAATTTAAGGAATCACAAAATGAAAGCTGGGTAAGGTTAAGGCAGGAGGTGATATAAATCTCAAAAGGAGAGCAGAATAAATAAAAGTTGGAGTAACCGTGTTTGCAGGGTGGAGGAAACGGGGTGGAGAATTCTACCTGAATGGAGAGATTTTGTCAGGAGCCAGATAAAATCTCCAGGACTTACAGGACATTAGACAAGTGGCATTGGGTGGTAAAAATGGCTTAGTTATTTTTCCACTATCACACTGAATCCATGAAACTGTGTTAAATATCTGTCAATCACATATAGTTTGCCTTCTGCCCCCCAACTCATATCTTTGAGGTAAGGAGTACTGCAATGGTTGGATGGGCCACAAAAAACTGTTATAGAAGCCAAAAGAAGATTGGGTGGAACCCAAAGCAAATATAAACCCTTTATACCTCGTAAGTGAGAATAGAAGATAAGAACTCAAATGTGAGTCAGTAGTGGAAAGTAAGAAGGACAAAATCTTCCCCATTTTCTTCCATTGTTTCTCCTGAATTCTACCTTGCTCACCTGCTCTAAAACAATTTGAGTGTTTATTATGTTCCAGACACCATAGTAGGCACTGAAATTGCACAGAAGAAAGGCCACCCCCACCATGAAGTCTGACAAGGTTGCAAGAAGACCATGCTGAAAATATCCCTTGTGAAATAAAGGGAGAACCAAGAGGAGGCACCCAAGTCAGCTTTTATAAGAGAGGGTACCAGGGAAGAGTTCCAGGAGAGGAGATGCTTAAAGAGAAATTTTGCAGGTGAAAAGAATTTACACTGGTAGAGAAATGCCATATCTTTTGGTGGGGGGGGGTGAATTCTTTTCAGTTTTATTTAAAGATATATATATATATATATATATATATATATATATATTTGACAAATACAAGATGGATATATTCATGAAATACAATATGATGTGCAGATACATGGATACATTATAAATGATAGACTCAATTTAACCAACGTTTATTTTTATCATTTTATCTCACATATTTATCATTTTTTAATGTGGTGAGAGCATTTAAGATCTTCCTTCTTAGCAATTTTCAAAGATATAATATAATTAACTTTAGTCACCATGTTGTACAATACATCTCCAGAACTCATTCATCCTGTCTAACTGAAACTCTGTACCTATTGACGAACATCTCCCGACTCTCTTCCCCACCCTAGCTCCTGACAACTGCTGTTCTCTGTTTCTCTTCATTTTTTTTTTTTTGTTGTTGTTGAAATAATGTTTAGAAGATTGGTATTAATTTAAAAAATTTTTGGTAGAATTCCTGGGCTTTCTTTGATGGGAGATTTTTAAAATTATGGATTCAATCCCCTTGCTTGCTAATGGTTTGTTCAGATTTTCTGTTTCTTCATGGTTCAGTCTTGGTAGGTTGTATGTTGCTAGGAATTTATCCATTTCTTCTAGGCTATCCAATTTGTTGGTATGTAATTGTTCATAGGAGACTCTTATCATCCTTTGTATTACTCTGGTATCAGTTGTAGTGTCTTTTCTTTCACTTATAAATTTATTTATTTGAGCATTCTCTCTTTCTTAGTCTAGCTTAAGGGTGTCAATTTTGTTTACTTTTTCAAAAACCAGATTCTTAGTTTTCTTGACACTTCATTTTGTTTTTTTCCTAGCTTCTATTTTATTTATGTCTGCTCTTTATTATTTCCTTTCTTCTTTGGGCTTAGTTTGTTCTTTTTTAGTTCCTTGAGGTGTAATTTTAGGTCGTTTATTTGAGATCTTTTTTCTTTTTTAATGTTGGCATTTATTGCTATAAACTTCTCTCTTAGAAGAGCTTTTGCTCCATCCCATAAATGTTGGCGTATTGTGTTTCCATATTGGTATATCTCAATATATTTTTTAAAATTTCCCTTTATATTTATTCTTTTTCCTACTGGTTGTTCAGGAACATATTTTTTAATTTTCATGAATTTATGAATATTGCAGTTTTCTCCGTTATTGATTTCTAGTTTCATATTAATGTGGTCAGAAAAGATACTTAATATGATTTTAATCTTCTGAAATTTACCAAGACTTGTTTTGCAGCTGTCTGAGTTCATTTTGTGCTGCTGTGACAGAATACCTGAGACAGGGTAATTTATCATGGAAAGAAATTTGTTGGCTCATGATACTGGAGGCAGGGAAGTCCAAGACAGAGGTACTGGCATCTGGTGAAGGCCTTTTTGTCATCCTGTGATGGAAGGTAGAAGAGCAAGAGAGGGTGAGAGAGAGAGAGTAAATGGGGACCAAACGCTCCCTTTTACAAAGAACCCACTCCTGTGATAAGGACATTAATCCATTCACTCTGTTCTCATGGCCTAATTACTTTCTTTAGGCTCTGCCTCCCAACACTATTGCATTGGGGGTTAAGTTTCCAATGCATGCTTTCTAGGGGACACATTCAAACCATTGCAGTGGCCTAACATATGATCTGTCTTGGAGAATGTTTCATGTGCACTTAAGGCGAATTTGCATTCTGCTGCTGGTGGGCAAGACGCATCACAGGGAAGAGCCATTTAAGAGATCAGATAAGTAGAATTTGGTGCCCAGGAGTATATGAGAGTAAAGAAGAGGGAGGAGTTTGCATAAATTAAGAAAATAAATTTTTAATAAAGCCTTGAGGATGTAAATAAGCATGGTGTATCTAAGTAGGTGTAAGTGGTTTTGAGGTTTGGGGAATTTCGTTTTTGAAAAAGGAAGTGACAAGAGAGAAGGCCACATAGGTGGGCAGGAGTCAAATGATGAAAAGCCTTGAATGCCAATCTACAAAAGCAGTGGAGAGTCACTGGAATATGCTAAGGATAAGTCACACAATCTGATTTCTGTTACTTATGCTATTGTTCTTTTGGAGATGAAGGGACAGTTCCAAAGGGTAGTCAAGATAAGTCATTGGAAGAGATTAGTTAAATTAAATATTATAACTAATTCAATGGGAGGATGTAAAAGCAAGGATTTTGAAAGACTGATTTCTGGCTTGGGTAACTGGGAGGGAGGATTATTAATACAGCCAGTGCCCTGAGGAGGCAGGAGAGAATGTTATCCCAAAGCTCACTGGAGGAATTAGCTTGTGAAAGGAAGACTCTAAAGAAGGAAGTAAGAAGAATGCATATGGTGACAGATATATTTTCAGGATATAAGAAATTTCAGTATTTGAGTCTGGTGGCCTCTCTTTTCTGTCATTGGGAAGGTTGAACCAATGGTTGGGAGTGCCATTGGGAAAGCTGTGGGCATATGGCAATGGAGATGCTCTAAGTGTGGAGAGGCACCAATCCCCTTGGCTTTATTAACAGATCACAGGATGGGGAGGGGAGGAGGAAAATGGTTAGGCTGATCCAGGGTGGGGCTGGTGAAGAAGGGGTACACTGACTTTCTCAGGAAGGCACGACTTTCTTTCCCCCGTGGCAACTGGTCCCTTGTGATTGATATTCTAATCTCTTCCTCTACTAGATGGTATAATCCCTGAAGGTGGGCCCAGTAATATTTCACTCCACATCTGTCCTCTCTGCTGCTTTGCCCAGTGTTAGCTAATCCTTAAAGTTTTATTGAATGATTGACTACATTATGATGGAAGAACTTAGAGAAATAATAGGAAGATTAGGAGGTGGATTAGCGCTAAAGCAGTTCTGTGTGATTACTAAAAAAGATGGGGTTTGATCATGACAATGGACTTCAGAGTAGAGGTTAAATTTGAGTAACCACAATGTGGCTTGTGTCTGTTGCTCTCCTCTCACCATCTCATGAGGCACTAAACAGACTTGGGATGGAGAGGCAGAATGGGAAGCAGATTCCCTCAGTTTTCGGTATAATCAAGTTAGAGTCAGTTCAGCTCACATTTATTGAACATTTATTATCTAATAATGTACACTTACTATATCAAAGCACAAGGCTGTGCTGCACATTTTAGCATCTGCCAGGAGAATTACAATGTGAGACATGGTTCTTGTTGTCGGTGTTAACTTACAATCTCTTTGAGAAGCCAAACATGCCCTTCCTATGAGTAAAATGGAGATTTATGCTCTCAGTGATATGGTTTGGTTGTGTCCCCACCCAAATCTTATCTTGAATTATAACTCCTAGAATTCCCACGTATTGTGGGAGGAACCCAGTGGGAGGTGATTGAATTAGGGGGGTGAGTCTTTCCTGTGCTGTCCTCATGATAGCGAATGAGTCTCACAAAATCTGATGGTTTTAAAAATGGGAGTTTCCATGAACAAGCTCTACTCTTTGCCTGCCACCATCCACATAAGATGTGACTTGCTCCTCCTTGCCTTCCACCATAATTGTGAGGCCTCCCCAGCCACATGGAACTGTAAGTTCATTAAACCCCCTTTTATTCCCAGTCTCAGGTAGGTCTTTATCAGCAGTGTGAAAATGGACTAATACAGTAAATTGGTACCAGTAGAGTGAGGCGTTGCTGAAAAGATACCCAAAAATGTGGAAGTGATTTTGGAACTGGGTAAGAGGCAGAGGATGGAACAGTTTGGAGGACTCAGAAGAAGACAGGAAAATGTGGGAAAGTTTGGAACTTCCTAGAGACTTGTTGAATGGCTTTAACCAAAATGCTGATAATGATATGCACAATGAAATCCAGGCTGCGGTGGTCTCAGATGGAGATGAGGAAATTGTTGGTAACTGGAGCAAAGGTGACTCTTATTACATTTTAGCAAAGAGACTAGCAGCTTTTTGCCCTTGCCTAGAGATTTGTGGAACTTTGAACTTGAGGGAGGTGATTTAACATATCTGGTGGAAGAAATTTCTAAGCAGCAAAGCATTCAAGAGGTGACTTGGGTGTGTTAAAGACATTTAGTTTTAAAAGGGAAGCAGAGCATAAAAGTTTGGAAAATTTGCAGGCTGACAATGCAATAGAAAAGAAAATCACATTTTTTCTTAGGAGAAATTCAAGATGGCTGCAGAAACTTGCATTAAGTACTGAGGAGCCAAATGTTAATCCCCAAGACAATGGGGAAAATGTCTCCAGGGCATGTCAGAGACCTTTGTGGCAGTCTCTCCCATCACAGGCCCAGAGGTTTAGGAGGAAAAATTGGTTTCATGGGCCAGGCCCAGGGTCCCCGTGCTGTGTGTAGCCCAGGGAATTGGTGCCCTGTGTCCAAGCCACTCTAGTCATAGCTAAAAGGGGCCAAAGCACAGCTCAGGCAGCGGTTTCAGAGGGCGAAAGCCCCAAGCCTTGGCAACTTCCATGTAGTGTTGAGCTTTTTGGTGCACAGAAGTCAAGAACTGAGGTTTGGGAACCTCTACCTAGATTTCAGAGCAGAGAATATATGGAAGTGCGTGGATGTCCAGGTAGAAGTTTGCTGCAGGGGCAAGGCTCTCATGGAAAACCTCTGCTAGGGCCGTGTGGAGGGAAATGTGGGGTTGGAGCCCCCACACAGAGTTTCTAGTGGGGCACCATCTAGTGGAACTGTGAGAAGAGGGCCACAGTCCTCCAGACCCCAGAATGGTAGATCCACCAACAGCTTGCACCATGAACCTGGAAAAGCCACAGACACTCAATGCCAGCCCGTGAAGGTAGCCAGGAGGAAGGCTGTACCCTGCAAAGCCACAGGGGCAGAGCTGCCCAAGACCATGGGAACCCACCTTTCATAACAGTGTGACCAGAATGTGAGACATGGAGCCAAAGGAGATCATTTTGGAACTTCAAGATTTGACTGCTCTGCTGGATTTTGGACTTGCGTGGGGCCTGTAGCCTTTTGTTTTGGCCAATTTCTTTCATTTGGAATGGCTGTATTTACCCAATGCCTGTACCCACATTGTATCTAGGAAATAACTAACTTGCTTTTGATTTTACAGGCTTATAGGTGGAAGGGACCTACCTTGTCTCAGATGAGACATTAAACTGTGGACTTTTGAGTTAATGCTGAAATGAGTTAAGACTTTGGAGGACTATTGGGAAGGCATGATTGGTTTTGAAATGTGAGGACATAAGATTTGGGAGGGGCCAGTGGTGGGAATATATGGTTCAGCTCTGCCCCCACCCAAATCTCATCTTAAATTGTAATGCCCATGATTCCCATGTGCTGTGGGAGGAACTTGGTGGGAGGTGATTGAATTATGGGGGCAAGTCTTTCCTGTGCTCTTCCCATGATAGTGAATGAGTCTCATGAGCTCTGATGGTTTTAGAAATGGGAGATTCCCTGCACAAGCTCTCTCTTTGCCTCTGCCATCCATGTAAGATGTGGCTTGCCCCTCCTTGCCTTCTGCCATGATTGTGAGGCCTCCCCAGCCATGTGGAACTGTCGGTCTATTAAACCTCCTTTTCTTCCCAGTCTCAGATATGTATTTATCAGCAGCATGAAAACCAACTAATACACTCAGCATCTAAAGCCAGCATGGCAGCCATCAGACCGTTGTCCCTAGTTGCTTGGGTACTGACTGGATCAGCCTCCTTCAGGTGTGGTCACACTTCCAGGAAGGAATGTGTACCAGAGAATTTGAACTGCAGACCTAGGATGTTGGTGTTTCAATTTTATTTACAAGACAAATAATGAAGATAAACTCTGTCAGTGAGCTTTATTTAATTGTGCACTCTTAGTAACAGGAACGAAAAGCCACATGGAGAAATAACACAAATTAAAGGTGAGATAAAATGTTAAGAAAACTTGGGAGAATGTGGTGATAACAGGCATGATAATCTTTGTTGCCAAGCAGATAGGACTCAGAGTCTCCTACTTATGGTCTGTGCCTTCCAAGCCTCAGTTTCTCCAACTGTGGGCAAACACACAAATGCTGTCTTCCCAGGCTTGTGGTAAGGACCAAAAGGGGTCAGCTTGTGCCTGGAGTGTAGTGAAAAGTATTCAACAAAGGCAGCTACAAATACATGAGACTGGATAGTGTCTGGTGGAATTGCACTTAGTTAGCCCCTGTGTACAAATACATACTCAGAATATATATATATGTAGGTTTTTTTTGTTTTGTTTTTTCTAAAGACAGAATCTTGCTGTGTTGCCCATGCTGGAATGCAGTGGTGAAATCTTGGCTCACTGCAATCTCTGCCTCCCAGGTTCAAGTGATTCTTGTGCCTCAACCTCTCGAGTAGCTGAGACTACAGGCATGCGCCACCATGCCCAGCTAATTTTTGTATTTTTAGTAGAGACAGAGTTTCACCATGTTGGTGAGGCTGGTCTTGAACTCCTGACCTCAACCGATCTGCCTGCCTTGGCCTCCCAAAGTGCTGGGATTACAGGCGTAAGCCACCATGCCCAGCCCATACTTTTATAGTTTAACTTGAGAAAACACAGGCTTTGCGAAGTCCTGCTTAGATTACAAACCAAATGTTAATGCTTGTATAATTGGTAAATTCACCTTACCACTTAGTTTTTATTGTTAATAAAATATAATGATGACAATAAAGATCTAATGATGGTACACACCCAACCCAAACTAGGGGGCAGGCCCTCATTCCATACCGTTCTATTTCTTGTGTTTAAAGCATTCAGTATATAGGAATTGCTCAAGGGATTGTAGCTGTTACAGTCGTAGCTGCTATTTAGAATTTGATGATTTCCTTTTGTGACTATATTACATGAATGATGTGAAGAAATAAAACTCTAGTCTTGTTATGACATAAAATGTGTTTTTTCTTTTCTCACTTAAAGACTAAGTGAATTTTTGTTCTGGGCGAATTTGACCAGAGTACTATGGTAATAACTTCAGTCCTTTAGGAAGCTTGCTTCTGAAATTGTGTTGGTGTCAAGCACATAGACAAATGCAAATGGATTTTGCAGATTAATTTTGTTATAATAAAGAGTGCTCTCATCTAGTTAAAATGATTATGTTTTCACACTGGTACTTTAAGATACAATTGCTGATTCAATTTTATGCCTAGTATATTGTTTGTTATTTTAGTTTACTACTTAAATAAATGGTGCTGTGTTTACTTAAGCCCGTAACTCCTCCCCTTCAAACACTGTTTTTGTAAGACATTATGCTAGAGGTTTTCTAGAGCAAATTATAACCTAAGGCTGTCTTTATGATGTTGCCATCTCAAATCCTTTGGGGAAGTAGGGGGGCATACATAAATAAATAAATACATGCTGTTAAATATTCAAATAAAAGTAAAATGTTCAGTTTTAAAATGGGTATTTTCTGCATGTTCTCCCTTATAAGTGGGAGCTAAAAGTTGTGTACACAGACACAAAGATGGGAACAATTGATACTGGGGATTCTAAAAAGGGGAGGGAGGAGAGGGCAAGGGTTGAAAAACTACCTATTGGGTTCCACATTCCCTGCTTGGAAGACAGGATCATTAGAAACCCAAATCTCAGCATCACACAACATACCCAAGTAACAAACCTGTGCCCCCTGAATCTAAATAAAATAATATTTTGGCATGGTGGCTCACACCAATAATCCCAGCAGTTTAGGAGACTGAGGTGGGAGGATCTCTTGAGACCATGAATTCAAGACGAGCCTCAGCAACATGGTAAAACCCTATCTCTACCCAAAATGCAAAAATTAGCCAGGTGTGGTGGTTCACACCTGTGATCCTAGCTACTTGGGAGGTTGAGGTAAGAAGGTGGCTTGAGGCCAGCCATGGTGGCTCACTCCTGTAATCCCAGCACTTTATGAGGCCAAAGTGGGTGGATCACCTGAGGTCAGGAGTTCAAGACCATCCAGGCCAACATGGCAAAACCCCATCTCTACTAAAAATACAAAAATTAGCTGGACTTGGTGGTGGGTGCCTGTAATTGTCCTAGCTACTTGGGAGGCTGAGGAAGGAGAATCACTTGAAACCAGGAGGCAGAGGTTGCAGTGAGCTGAGATCGTACCATTGCACTCCAGCCTGGGCGACAAGAGCAAAACTCCTTCTCAAAAAAAAAAAACAAAAAACAACAACAATATATATATATGAGTCCAGGAGTTCAAGACTAGCCTGGGCAACAAAGTGAGACTCTATCTCTATAAAAAATAAAAATGGGGGGAGCGGAGGAAGATGGCCAAATAGGAATAGCTCCAGTCTCCAGCTCCCAGCATGAGCGACACAGAAGACAGGTGATTTCTGCATTTTCAACTGAGGTACTGTGTTTATCTCACTAGGGAGTGCCGGACAATCAGTGCTGGTCAGCTGTTGCAGCCTGACCAGCGAGAGCTGAAGCAGGGCGAGGCATTGCCTCACCTGGGAAGCACAAGGGGGAAGGGAGTCCCTTTTCCTAGCCAGGGGAACTGAGACACACAACACCTGGAAAATTGGGTAACTCCCACCCCAATACTGCGCTTTAAGCAAACGGGCACATCAGGAGATTATATCCCACACATGGCCGGGAGGGTCCCACACCCACGGAGCCTTCCTCATTGCTAGCACAGTAGTCTGCGATCTAACTGCAAGGCAGCAGTGAGGCTGTGGGAGGGGCACCTGCCATTGCTGAGGCTTAAGTAGGTAAACAAAACCCTGGGAAGATTGAATTGGGTGGAGCTCACAGCAGCTCAAGGAGGCCTGCCAGTCTCTGTAGACTCCACCTCTGGGGACAGGGCACAGCTAAACAACAACAACAGCAACAACAACAAAAAAGCAGCAGAAACCTCTGCAGACGCAAACGACTCTGTCTGACAGCTTTGAAGAGAGTAGTGGATCTCCCAACATGGAGGTTGAGATCTGAGAACGGACAGACTGCCTGCTCAAGGGGTCCCTGACCCCTGAGTAGCCTAACTGGGAGACATCCTCCACTAGGGGCAGACTGACACCCCACACCTCACACGGTGGAGTACACCCCTGAGAGGAAGCTGCCAAAGCAAGAATCAGACAGGTACACTCGCTGTTTAGCAGTATTCTATCTTCTGCAGCCTCTGCTGCTGACACTCAGGCAAACAGGGTCTGGAGTGGACCTCAAGCAATCTCCAACAGACCTACAGCTGAGGGTCCTGACTGTTAGAAGGAAAACTAACAAACAGGAAGGACACCCACACCAAAACCCCATCAGTACGTCACCATCATCAAAGACCAGAGGCAGATAAAATCACAAAGATGGGGAAAAAGCAGGGCAGAAAAGCTGGAAATTCAAAAAATAAGAGCGCCTCTCCCCCTCCGAAGGAATGCAGCTCATTGCCAGCAAGGGATCAAAGCTGGATGGAGAACGACTTTGACGAGATGAGAGAAGAAGGCTTCAGACCATCAAACATCTCAGAGCTAAAGGAGAACTTACATATCCAGCACAAAGAAACTAAAAATCTTGAAAAAAGAGTGGAAGAATTGATAACCAGAGTAATTAATGCAGAGAAGGCCATAAACGAACTGACAGATATGAAAACCATGACACGAGAAATACGTGACAAATGCACAAGCTTCAGTAACCGACTCGATCAACTGGAAGAAAGAGTATCAGCGATTGAGGATCAAATGAATGAAATGAAGCGAGAAGAGAAACCAAAAGAAAAAAGAAGACAAAGAAATGAACAAAGCCTGCAGGAAGTATGGGATTATGTAAAAAGACCAAATCTACATCTGATTGGGGTGCCTGAAAGTGAGGGAGAAAATGGAACCAAGTTGGAAAACACTCTTCAGGATATCATCCAGGAGAACTTCCCCAACCTATTCAATTCTTCCTGATAGGAAGAATCAATATCGTGAAAATGGCTATACTGCCCAAGGTTATTTATAGATTCAATGCCATCCCCATCAAGCTACCAATGAGTTTCTTCACAGAATTGGAAAAAACTGCTTTAAAGTTCATATGGAACCAAAAAAGAGCCCACATTTCCAAGACAATCCTAAGTCAAAAGAACAAAGTTGGAAGCATCACGTTACCTGACTTCAAACTATACTACAAGGCTACAGTAACCAAAACAGCATGGTACTGGTACCAAAACAGAGATATAGACCAATGGAACAGAACAGAGTCCTCAGAAATAATACCACACATCTACAGCCATCTGATCTTTGATAAACCTGAGAAAAACAAGAAATGGGGAAAGGATTCCCTATTTAATAAATGGTGCTGGGAAAATTGGCTAGCCATAAGTAGAAAGCTGAAACTGGATCCTTTCCTTACTCCTTATAAGAAGATTAATTCAAGATGGATTAGAGACTTAAATGTTAGACCTAATACCATAAAAACCCTAGAAGAAAACCTAGGTAATACCATTCAGGACATAGGCATGGACAAGAACTTCATGTCTAAAACACCAAAAGCAACGGCAACAAAAGCCAAAATTGACAAATGGTATCTAATTAAACTAAAGAGCTTCTGCACAGCAAAAGAAACTACCATCAGAGTGAACAGGCAACCTACAGAATCGGAGAAAATTTTTGCAATCTACTCATCAGACAAAGGGCTAATATCCAGAACCTACAAAGAACTGAAACAAATTTACAAGAAAAAAACAAACAACCCCATCAAAAAGTGGGCAAAGGATATGAACAGACATTTCTCAAAAGAAGACATTCATACAGCCAACAGACACATGAAAAAATGCTCATCATCACTGGCCATCAGAGAAATGCAAATCAAAACCACAATGTGATACCATCTCACACCAGTTAGAATGGCAATCATTAAAAAGTCAGGAAACAACAGGTGCTGGAGAGGATGTGGAGAAATAGGAACACTTTTACACTGTTGGTGGGACTGTAAACTAGTTCAACCATTATGGAAAACAGTATGGTGATTCCTCAAGGATCTAGAACTAGAAGTACCATATGACCCAGCCATCCCATTACTGGGTATATACCCAGAGGATTATAAATCATGCTGCTATAAAGACACATGCACACGTATGTTTATTGCGGCACTATTCACAATAGCAAAGACTTGGAATCAACCCAAATGTCCATCAGTGACAGACTGGATTAAGAAAATGTGGCACATATACAGCATGGAATACTATGCAGCCATAAAAAAGAATGAGTTTGTGTCCTTTGTAGGGACATGGATGCAGCTGGAAACCATCATTCTCAGCAAACTATCGCAAGAACAGAAAACCAAACACCACATGTTCTCACTCATAGGCGTGAACTGAACAATGAGATCACTTGGACTCGGGAAGGGGAACATCACACACCAGGGCCTATCACGGGGAGGGGGGAGGGGGGAGGGGGGAGAGATTGCATTGGGAGTTATACCTGATGTAAATGACGAGTTGATGGGTGTTGACGAGTTGATGGGTGTTGACAAGTTGATGGGTGCAGCACACCAACATGGCACAAGTATACATATGTAACAAACCTGCACGTTATGCACATGTACCCTCAAACTTAAAGTATAATAAAAAAATAAAAATAAAAATAGAAAAGTAATCAGGCATGGTGGTGCATACCTGTAGTCCCAGCAACTCAGGAGGCTGAGGCAGGAAGATCACTTGAGCCCAGCAAACTGAGGCTGCAGTGAACTGTGATCCTGCCACTGCACTCCAGCCTGGGTAACAGAGCAAAACCCTATCTCAAAAAATAAATTACATTACATTGTAAAAAATAAAAATAGGCCAGGCATGATGGCTCATGCCTGTAATCTCAGCACTTCGGGAGACTGAGGCAGGTGGATCACTTGAAGCCAGGAGTTCAAGACCAGTCTGGCCAACACAGTGAAACCCCATCTCTACTAAAAAATACAAAAATTAGCTAGGTGACATGGTGTGTGCCTGTAGTTCCAGCTACTTGGGAGGCTGAGACAGGAAAATTGCTTGAACCTGGGAGGCAGAGGTTGCAGTGAGCCGAGATCTCACCACTGCACTACAGCCTGGGCGACAGAGTGAGAGCCTGTCTCAAAAATAAAATAATAAAATAAAATAAATAAAAATAAATGAGTATTTTATCCATATGATGCTGATATATGGTTTGGCTGTGTCCCCACCCAACTCTCACCTTGAATTGTAATAATCCCCATGTGTCAAGGGTAGGGGCAGGTAGAGATAATCGAATCATGGGGGCAGTTTCCCCCATACTGTTCTTGTGGTAGTAAGTAAGTGTTATGAGATCTGATGGTTTTATAAAGGGGAGTTCCCTTGCACAAGCTCTCTTGCCTGCCGCCATGTAAGATGTGACTTTGCTCCACATTTGCCTTCCACCGTGATATGTTGGAAGGCATGATTCCCCAGCCACGTGGACCTGCAAGTCCATTAAACCTCTTTCCTTTATAAATTACCCAGTCTCAGGTATATCTTTATTAGCAGCATAAGAACAGACTAATACAGATGTCAAAACACCCAGATTTTTGTCTGTCTTTGAATATGGGGGGTGTTTAGAGTCACATAGATGGAGCGTGAGCTGACTGAGTAACTGAGTATTTTCCTTATCTGAATTTGGAAAATGAGCCAAACCTATGTTCTGCAAGCAACAGCCTTGAATATGAACATATCTGTGCCCTGTTGGTTTTGCTGCCCAGTGATTGTTCTCTGTTATTACAGAGTTCTCCATAATTTGTCTTTCAGGGAAATTGACTCTCTTGCTTTCCAGAGATGGTGAGGACTTCCTGGAGGCACAGGAATTCCCATTTGTCTCTTGTGGCCAGTTTGGTGGTAGGCAAAACCACTGGAGACTTTTCTCTCACAATGGATGTAGGCAAATGTCACCTGCATTTCAAACCAAAATACTTAAAACACACACACACACACAGATTCAGAATCTCTGATTTCTTTAAGAATGGGAGAGAAATTTTGGGTAACTGATAAAATCAAAAGATGGTTCTAAATGTTCAGGATGGTTATTAACAATAATAGCTGCCATCTATTGAGTGCTTTCTGGGTCTAGTTTTTCATATGCGAAACGACAACAAATGAATCACATTTCATAAATGATAAAACTGAGACTCAAAGAGATTAAATAATTTGTCTAGGATTACACAGCAAAAGAATGGCAGAGTCAAAGATATACACTAGGATCTGTCAGATTACAAGTCCACTTGAGTTACTATTATTTACTACTGTGTTCTAATGAAATCCTGACACATTTGCAAATATGAACTGTAGTCCTCCTGGAGGTGAATTTACATAGGGTAGTTTAGAGTGCTTCCTTTGTAACCATCTCTGCTTTGCTAGCAAAAAGCAGGGGAAGTTGCCCCCTTCTCCTACGGGGGTTTCTAACACATTCACTGAAGGAATGTATCCCACCTGCCTGAGAATCTTTTTCATCAGAAGGTTTTGTTGATCTTTGTTCTCTTCCAATTACCAAAAAATAATTGTTCCAAAATATCAAATTATTTTATAGCCCTTTGAAATTACATGTAACTCCCCATCCTACCTAGAATTCTGATAAAGCTCTCCTGAATTAAGGGATCTTATCCCTACAAACCCACAATTTATATTGCTCAAGATACGTTGGTTTAAATTAACATGATAAATGTTACGATTTCGTAACAAAAATTTTTTTCAGAGACAGGGTCTTGCTCTGTTACCCAGGCTAGAGTGTAGTAGCATTATCTTGGCTCACTGCAGCCTCCAACTCCTGGGCTCAAGTGATCCTCCCATCTCAGCCTCCTAAGTAGCTGGGACTATTGCCATGTACCACCACATCCTGCTATTTGTTGTTGTTGTTGTTTTGTTTGTGGGGATGGTGGTTTCACTGTGTCACCCAGGCTGGTCTTGAACTTCTGGTCTCAAGTGATCTGCCCACCTTGGCCTCTCAAAGTTCTGAAATTATAGGCATGAACCACTGCACTGGACCCATTATTGGTAAAAAGTTTCTTCTCCCTCACACTAGCATTGCTTACAGAGGATTTCAAATCTGAACCTTGAAAGCCAGTCAGCTAAATTTTAAAGTGATAAAGAAAATGGAGATTCATGAGTTTGCATCTAGCATCATTACCAGAAAAGCAAAGCATGTGTTCTCTTTACAGTGAATTTAAGGCTGGCCCTACTTGGAGGCATCTGTACTCTGCAGCCTGAGAGACCACCCAGAGGTGGCAGGGGACAGAGTTGCTGTACAGCTCTAGGGGGCAGCACACCCATTTATGTTCCCTTGACCCCTTTGTGGGACTTGTGACAGGGGTGTGGCTCACTCAGCTGCCACCACACTCAAACCCCTTGTGGGAGGCGGAACATACAGATGAGCAAGTGCCACGGCTGGGCCAGTGCTTTGGGGCTTCGGCCCCACAGCAGCGTCTACAGGTGTGTTACAATTAATACTTTTGTAGCAGTTGCCGTCCATGGATGTCTAAGTGTTAACCAGCTCAGTGGAGAGTCAGAGTGACAGCCTTTTACACCCTGCCCTCTTGGTACCTGGGTTCTTGTTCAGCATCCAGGAAAAATCAGGCCACACAAATGGTTTGAAAGGTGATGAATGTGGAAAATTTTATTAAGCAGTGGAAGTGGCTCTCAGCAGAAGGGGAGCTGGAAAGGGGATAGTGTGGGAAGAAGGTGATCTTTCCCTGAAGCCTGGACATCTTCAGTGGACTCCTCTCTGAAGTTTTGCCAGCTGAAGTTCAGCCTCGTCAAGCTATAGTCTCCAATGTTCAGTTGCTTCTTCTCCTCTTGGTGTTCAACAGCTTGTCTCTCAGCCAGCTGAGGTCTGGGGTTTATATGGGCATAGGATGAGGGGGTGGAGCAGGCCAAAAAAGTAACATTTGGGTTGGAAAACAGGGATGACTGTTCTCATTTAAGACTTTGATGTCCAGGCTTGAGGGTGAGGGCTTTCCCAGGGAACCACCCACTTCTACCCAGTATTTCCCTGCCTCCTGTCCATATCAGAAGGAGGACGAAGAACATATATACTTGCCAGAATAAAACTTTCTTCCTTCAGAATTCGGCCAGGCTCCCTGTGAGTCAGCCATGCCCTGCTTGTGCTCCTCAGCTCCATCTAAAGGACTGCATCTCCTTAGAGCTCTTTCGATGGCATGCTGATATGGAGAGGTGAGAAGTTCCAAAAATTGGAAAGAGAAAAGCTCCTGGGCTTTAAAGGTCTATGAAGTGGAAATTATTAAAATCTTTCTGGGGTACCTACTATGAGACCGGTTGGGGAGACATAACTAAAAATGACAGAGTCTTAGTATCTTTGGGAGACCTTTACAGGTAGGTCCTTGACAGCTTCCATCAATGCCAGCACAGTCCATTCTTTTTTATTTTGAGATGGAGTTTCACTCTTGTTGCCCAGGCTGGAGTGCAATGGCATGATCTTGGTTCACCACAACCTCCGCCTCCTGGGTTCAAGCAATTCTTCTGCCTCAGCCTTCTAAGTAGCTGGGATTACAGGCATGCACCACCACACTCGGCTATTTTTGTATTTTTAAGTAGAAACAGGGTTTCTCCATGTTGGCCAGTCTGGTCTCAAACTCCTGACCTCAGGTGATCCGCCTGCCTTAGCCTCCCAAAGTTCTGGGATTACAGGTGTGAGCCACCACGTCTGGCCCAGGCTATTCTCTTAATCATTACCATGCATAAGTATCAGGGTTGGGCTTGGGGTTTCTTCTCTGTAACTGACACTGAGGCAGCCAGGCACCTTTATGCACTCCTGTGGGGTATGGCCTCTCCTGAGTGGAACTGTTCCGGGGTTCACCAAAAGACTGTGATTGCAAACGACTGGCTGGTCCACAAGAAACCCAGGGTGAGGGCAGACACAGGCCTGTCTCTGTGCTGAGGCTCCTGGCCGGTGTATACTATATTAGGGGAGCCGATTCTTTATCTGGATTATTTTAACTCCTCTGGCATTTTATGTGGCCTGGAATGTTTGCCGTTTTTTTTTTTTTTTTTTTTTTTGAGAAGAAATTACTGATTGTAACGTTCTGGCTAAAGGCAGACAGATGTAAAGGATATGTAAACCAAAGAAAGAGCAGGAGATCAGTGTGTTGACTGGTGAGAACAAAGACCACCTACCCCCATGCAGTCTGTGGTCCACATTAGCTTGAGTTTAATATTCATTCCATTGTTTTCAGTAGCATAACTTTACTATTTCAAGAGACTCTTGTCCCGGCGAGCGACTTGTTTGTTCTCTATGGGAACGATGGACAGGAGCTATCAGCTCTTCAGTAGAAGCATAAACAGTTTTTACATTGAGACTATTTAACCCCTTTGCCTAAAATTCCTCCTTTTTTTCCACCAATCCTAAACTACTGCATCATGATCATTGCTCAATTCTAACTCAGCCTCTCCTGCTACTGTCCCTCATTGAAAGACTCACCTTAAGCCCAAATGGATGCAGAATATACCACTGTGTGAAGTCTTTTTTCCTGAACTTCCTTTTTCTCTTTGAAAGTAGAACCTCCCCAAAAGACTTCAACTGCCATAAATCCCCTCCCTGGGAGTTTCACAACCTTCTAGAAGACAGTGACACCTGTCAGTGGAGACTAGAAGTTAGCACTGGGATAAGACATTGTATTTTTGCTAAAACTCACTTGTTTTCCCATACGTGCCCCTCCTTCCCTTCCCGTTCCCCTGTTAAGACTGTATATAAGGCCGGGCGTGGTGGCTCATGCCTGTAATCCCAGCACTTTGGGAGGCTGAGGCAGGTGGATCACGAGGTCAGGAGATCAAGACGATCCTGGCTGACACAGTGAAACTCCATCTCTACTAAAAATACAAAAAATTAGCTGGGCGTGGTGATGGGCGTCTGTAGTCCCAGCTACTTGGGAAGCTGAGGCAGGAGAATGGTGTGATCCCAGGAGGCAGAACTTGCAGTAGCCAAGATCATGCCACTGCACTCCAGCCTGGGTGACAGAGTGAGACTCTGTCTCAAAAAAAAAAAAAAAAAAGGTTGTATATAAACCCCCAATGCTAACCACATTTTTGAGTCAGTGTGAACTCTTGCATATGTAGATTAATAAAAATCTTTTTCTCTTGATATTCCGATTTTTGTTAGTTTATTTATTTTTTATTTTATTTCTTTATGTATTTTTTTTTTTTTTTGAGATGGAGTTTTGCTCTTGTTGCCCAGGCTGGAGTGCAATGGTGCCATCTCAGCTCACCACAACCTCTGCCTCCCAGGTCCAAGCAATGCTCCTGCCTCAGTCTCCCGAGTAGCTGGGATTACAGGCATGTGCCACCATGACCGGCTAATTTTGTATTTTTAGTAGAGATGGGGTTTCTCCATGTTGGTCAGTCTGGTCTCAAACTCCCAACCTCAGGGAATCTACCCGCCTTGGCCTCCCGGAGTGTATTTATTTATTTATTTTATTTTATTTTATTTTATTTTTTTTGAGATGAGTCTCCCTCTGTTGCCCAGGCTGCGGTGCAGTGGTGCAATCTTGGCTGACTGCAACCTCTGCATCCCAGGTTCAAGTGATTCTCATGCCTCACCCTCCTGAGTAGCTGGGACTATAGGCACCCACCAGCATGCCTGGCTAATTTTTGTACTTTTAGTAGAGATGGGGTTTCACCATGTTGGCCAGGCTGGCCTTGAACTCCTGACCTCAAACAATCTGCCCGCCTCGGCCTCACAAAGTACTGGGATGACAGGTGTGAGCCACTGTGCCCAGCCTGGTTTTTGTTAGTTTAA
This sequence comes from Piliocolobus tephrosceles, assembly GCF_002776525.5. NCBI lineage: Eukaryota > Metazoa > Chordata > Mammalia > Primates > Cercopithecidae > Piliocolobus > Piliocolobus tephrosceles. The sequence goes on from NC_045442.1 coordinate 97,683,268, forward strand.
TTTGCAGTTCCACAATCATTAACCTAAGAGAATGGAGGAAAAGATTTTCCTTCCTGGCAAACCAAACTTCAAAATCTTGAGAAAATCCAAATGTGCCTTTCCCAATCCAAGACACTACCAAAAGTCTGTGAAGATAGTGTCCCCACTTCACTGTGGGAGCATTAAAAATGTCTTAGCAACATGGTGCTGGTGATATTTGGAGAACCAGCACCTGACACTGCATTTCAAACAGTGATAGGAAACCTCTTCTTATATAATAAAAGGCTTCCACTCAGTTGGAATAGCACTGTCCTACTGGAAATCACAGAAAAACTCCCTGTGGTCAAGAGACAATTCTGGAAAATACTTGAAACAGATTTCTTCCCGAAGTAAAGGAGGTTAATTTGTGATAACTGAAAACTACTGGAGGTTGAGTGTATTGATGGAAAGCCATAGAACTCCTCATTAGATCCCAAATAGAGATGGAGTTACTGTGCTTTGATTTGTAAAGTACGAAATGCTCTGTAAGATATTAATTCTACTATTAAACAATTAGTTTGAAGACTGAATATAGCTCATCCCTCACAAACTCAGATCACAACAGATTGGCTGAATTGCATTCATGAAACACTTGTGGGTTTAGCAGAGTTCATTAAATAATTTGCCACAGCTCCACTGGCTGCTCCATCTGCTCCTCTGAATTCTAATCGCGTGGCAGATAATGAAGGAAAGACCTGTGCATAATGACAGGACTCTGCCCCTGTCCTCTTCCCAGGGGCTCACCAGTGCCCAGCAACAGTGGAAAAGCAAACCTTGAGGAAGAGATGGGCATCTTGGCTTCCTGGAAACTAGCGACAAGCTAGGACAATCTTCAATTCGGCGACAATCGTTTGTAGAACATTTTTCTGCCTTTTACATTGAGTTAAAATGATAGCCTGGACTCTGTTATTCCCCATAATAATAAGGCTGTTATTTCAATGTGCGGCCAAGAAGGTCAGCCTAGTTTCAGAGCTGCTGATTGGTGCTTCCACCAGAGGCACAGTACAATTTAAATAATTATTATTTTGCCATTATAATGAAAATTGGTTACCTAGAAGAAAACAAAGACTGATTTTTCAACTCGGAAAGATATTACATGGGATTAGAACAGAAAACATGCGAAGAACACAGTTGTCAACAGTCCTAGATTTGGCAGGATGGTATAAAGCAATTAATAAAATTGATCATAAGAATTAAGCTGATAAGAAAAATATAAAGAAACTCATATTATGCTTGGAATGGCACGATTAGAGTATGTTATTTGGAAGAGTCAAGCCCACTCCACTAAAATTATTTTACCCAAATGATTTTTAAATCTTCCAGGTATTTTAAATGGCAAAAGTTTTAGTAACTTCATTCACAAATATAATAAAGACAATACAAACAATGTTAAGGGCAGTTATGTGGCAAGGAATGATATAACACAGATAAAGAAAATGAAATTATGGCCTTGTAAGATTCGATCTCAGGTACCTTAGAGAATTGGCAGTAGGACTGGTTATCAGGCCTGAGAAAGGATGAAATTGCTCTTAAGGGGTTATACTACACAGAAACCAAAATGACCTCAAGCTTCAATAATTCAATAATAGGGAAGGCTGAATATGATGGGTTTGTTTCCAATAGAGCACAAGAGAGTTCTGGTTGGTGTCTTAATTGCTGTTTTAAGATAATGAAGGGAATTTTAAAAAATTCAAACAGCCTCTTCATATTTGTCCAAAAAACACAAAGTAAGAGGAGATGACATGGCAAAAATCCAACGTATTTGACAGTTGACACAAAGGATGCTTTGTTTGAGAAAACATCAGAAGGGAGGCTTTTAAGAGCTGGAATAATACCAAGGGAACTAACACGAAAAAAGAAAAAGAAAAAGAAAAAGAAAGAGAAAGCATGAGAAACAAATAGGCAGAAATAAACAGAGACTAGATAGTGCCAAGGTGTGTGTGCCTGACACAATAGTTCTTTTCTTTTCCTAGGACATTTGAGATTCTAATGAAGAGAACGACTCCATCCTGCTCATACTACAGCCAAGTCAAAAATGTGACTTTCAGGAAGGATGGGCAATGACAGAAGTCTCTTGTGAATGAGTCTAATGGGCAGTCAATTTCACTCCTGCTGAAATTCCCAAGATCCATAGTAAGGTCTGTTTCTGAGCAGGAAAACCTAAGCCTCCTGTGTGCCATGCTAATGTTAATGAATTCCCCCACCCTACCCTTCTACTGTTTCAGAAAACTGAAGGCAGAAAAGCAAGTCTTGAAGGCATGTTTCCCAAAAGCCATATTGGTAGAAGGCTTAGGCATTGTCTCCCAATTAAATACATCTGGACTGACTTGATTTTAGATTGAATTTGACTAAATTGTTTAAATGTCAAGCAGATACAGCTCTACTGTGTCCTTGGAAACACAGCATCTTCTAAGCTGCCGCTCCACCCTCTGCCTGCAAGAAAGGGGGGTTGGTGGGGGTGAGGGGAGCCCATTTTAATCCACAGCTACTGCTTGAGCTCAAGCCATGCGTTTGGTTCCGTGGCACAGAACATTATAAAGGCGTGATGCCTATTTTCAAGAAGTTTATAACAGTGTGGAAACATTTATTCTCCTTCACGTGTTAGATTAAGAACTCCTTAATGGCAAATGGCAGTGCTGGGCTCATCTTTGGTCAGTCCACTTCCAGACTGAGCATTAAAATGTTTGAGAAAGGAACAGTGAAAGAGTGTTCATTATAAGAAGTGAAATAATGAGGAAGCCAGAAGACAAAACTCAGGACAAACTAGAGTGATAAGGAAATGATTTTTGAACTTGAATAAATGAAGAGGCATAGTTTGAGGGGTTTAAACCCCTTGTGGGATAAGTGTGTAACTGTTTTCTTAGAGTTTATAAATTGATTCCAAACAAAATACACCCAGACCTCCAAATGTTACCTATTAGATTTTAGGAGTGACAGCAGCATGCAGTATAATTCTGTAGCCTGCAAATGCTTGTTCCCCACAATCACCAATATAGTCTGTTGAAAAGACAAAGCTGTGTTTTGTGTTTATCACAGTAAGGAAGGACACCCATAAGGGAGCTCTGGTCGTGCCCTGGAGCAGGAAAGGCAAAGTTGGGTCTCATTGAGGTTTCAGGTATAAGGTAGGTCTTTCAAAGCAGGGGCTAGATTAGAATTGAGTAAGGATCAGGATACAATAGTCTAGAATTGGTGGAAACAGCGAGCAGAGGTTTTGAAGTGAAGAATCTGAATGTCGCCCAGTATAATGCCTATGTGACATAGCTGAATGTCTACCTCTCCCTAACTCTGCTTGTCTTTAAGGAACAGGAAGGCACGTGGACAGAATTTCCTCCTCAGAGAAAGAACCAGCTAAAGCCATTTAGAACCAAGGTGACTGACTGAACAACCTCAAATAGACCTCAGACTTCATTATAATCTAATTTCCATGCTAAATGACATTCCCACCAGAGCCATGACAGTTGACAATCACCATGACAACAACAGGAAGAAACCTTAAAGGGACAAAAAGAATGTGGTACTCTGGTTCTGAGAAGTTCACTGCCCATTCCCAGAAAGGACACAAATATTTCTCCTCTCACTTTTAATGCTCAACCCCTTCATTAGTGAAAACTGTACATATTTTCTTTCTTTCTTTTTTTTTTTTAGCATTTCTTTATTTTATTTTATTTTGCTTTAAGTTCCGGATACATGTGCTGAATGTGCAGGTTTGTAACATAGGTACGCACGTGCCATGGTGGTTTGCTGCACCTATCAACCTGTCATCTAGGTTTCAAGCCCACATGCATTAAGCATTTGTCCTAATGCTTTCCTTCCCCTTTTCCTCGACTCCCTGACAGGCGTCAGTGTGTGATGTTCCCCTCCCCGTATCCATGTGTTCTCATTGTTCAACTCCCACTTATGAGTGAGAACATGCAGTGTTCGTTTTTCTGTTCCTGTGTTAGTTTGCCAAGAATGATGGTTTCCAGCTTCATCCATGTTCTTGCAAAGGACATGAACTCATTCTTTTTTATGGCTGCATAGTATTCCATGGTGTATATGTACCACATTTTCTTTATCCAGTCTATCACTGATGGGCATTTGAGTTGGTTCCAAGTCTTTGCTATTGTAAATAGTGCTGCAATAAACATATGTGTGCATGTGTCTTTATAATAGAATGATTTATAGTCCTTTGTGTATACATCCAGTAATTGGATTGCTGGGTCAAATGGTATTTCTGGAAAACTGTATATTTTAACCCCTTGCTTCTCACAGAATGGGAAGTTGATGTGAGCCGTGCTCCTGCTTCTCTATTCCTTGGCCATTGAATGAAGTCTCCACTGCCTGATGCTCACTTTTGGTTCTGTGGATCGACTCTGTGGCACCAGACAGGAAAGAATTCTTTTGGGAAAAGCCAACACAGCTGGTAGCATGAAGAGTCTTAGGGTACAAAAGGCAGGTTGCTGCTTCCTATTGAAGGGTTGCTGATGTTTCAGAAAGTTCAGCTAATGAACAAGCACATTATTTGCCTGAGCAAGAGTTTCTAGGAATAGTGAAGTAATGCTCATGAAGACAGTGGAATTGCAAGGTCATGTTTACATAGACAGTAACCTGGGTGGGTGGGCAGGTAGTTTTGGTCATCAGTGCCCAAACTGGGTAAAGAAACATGGTTTGGGGTCTCAGGTTGCCTCCGGGAATAGCACTATAGGAGATGCCAGGGATTCCGGTGAATATCCTCTCAGGACTGCGGAATGATCTGACCTGCTAGCCCACACAAACACAGTCTCTCCATCACCTCATTCCCCCGACACTATTTTTACACTACTTCACCCTGAAATGCACTATTAAAATAATCATAGTTGTGGCCGGGCCCAGTGTCTTACGCCTGTAATTCCAGCACTTTGGGAGGCCGAGGCAGGCAGATCACGAGGTCAGGAGATTGAGACCATCCTGGCTAACACAGTGAAACCCCGTCTCTACTAAAAATACAAAAAATTAGCCGGGCATGGTGGCCGGTGTCAGTAGTCCCAGCTACTCAGGAGGGTGAGGCAGGATAAAGGCCTGAACCCAGGAGGTGGAGCTTGCAGTGAGCCGAGATTGCACCACTGCACTCCAGCCTAGGCGACAGAGCAATACTCCGTCTCAAAAAAAAAAAAAAAAAAATCATATTTGCTACTTGTTATACACCCATGATGTGCTAGCCTCTTGATTTATTGATTCCTTTAGTTCTTCCAAGAACATGGCACAGTTGAGAAAACAGGCTCACTGTGGCCTTTGCTACCGCACTCAGCTCAGATTCGGAGAACTGGAAGCCACACCTTCCTGTCTGCATTAGTATGACTTTGCTATTCCACTGTCTTTATTAGCATACCTGACTTTTCCAGAGTCTCTTGCAAGGCAGATGGTTAGTTTGTTCATTACAGGAATCTACCAAAAGACCCATCAACTCTTCAATGAAAAAGTATCAACAGTTTGTGAAACCGTCCTCACAGGGTTGTCAAGAATTGCCTTCCAGGTTCTGGACTGAAACATATAATTAAGCATTCATCAGGCTGTGCTATAGCCCACTTCCTTGTTGCTAAAAGTCAGGTAGCACCAGATCCTGACTATTTGTATCCCCTTGTTCCTATAGACAGGATCTCTGACTTTAGAATCATAAAGCTTTTGCTTAAGGATTGCGTAAGATGTTTTTCAGACCCTGAATTCCAGCTACCAGTTTGAACACCCCCACAGAGGAATGGGATCAGCCTGAGAACACAGCTTCTTCACATTAACATTCAAACTCTTCACTTCAAACCCTCTGCTAGCTGTTTCCACCAATTCTAGACTATTACATCTTATCGCCCATGACTTCTTCGCCCTGCAGTCTCCAACTTATCAACAATCTCCACACCTCAGCCCACTCCAAAACCCTTTAAAAACTATAGCCCCAAGCTCCTTGGTGAGATGGATTTGAGTTTTCCTCCCATCTCCTCATTTGACGATTAAATTTCTTTCTTTGCTGCAACCTGGTGTCTTGGCATATTGATTTGCTGTGAGCATGAGGCAAAGGGTCTGTTACAGTTACATTTGTGTTCTAAAATTCTTGGAATCCTTGGTCTTAAAATTCTCATCTCTCTGTTTCCACAATCCCTAGACTGTTGTATTATGATCCTTACGCAATCTAAATCAACTTTGAAAAACCTGCCTGAAGTCAAACTTAAAATTCTCATTAAGAACCAGCTTTGCCTCTTTCCTCTAAGACCCCATCTGAACTCTGTGGCGGTAGTCCTCTTCACTGTGGTAAGCAATAAACTCGGCTTTGTCTCACCAAGAGGTCAGGTTACACAACACAAGAGATATCCACAAATACATGATAGGTAAGTGTCGGAGCTGGGATTCAACACCAGCTTTGATTGATTCTAGTACCTTCTTTTTCTAATTTTATTTTAAGTTCAGGGATACATGTGGAGAATGAGCAGGTTCATTACATAGGTAAATGTGTGCCATGGTGGTTTGCTGCACCTATCAACCCATCACCCAGGTATTAAGCCACAGATGCATTAGCTATTAGTCCTGATGCTCTCCGTCCCCCTGCCCCACCAACAGGCCCCAGTGTGTGTTGTTCCCCTCCCTGTGTCCATGTGTTCTCATCGTTCATCTCCCATTTACCAGTGAGAACATGTGGTGCTTGGCTTTCTGTCCCTGTGTTATTTTGTTGAGGATGATGGCTTCCAGTTTCATCCATGTCCCTGCAAAGGACATGATCTCATTCCTTTTTAGGGCTGCCTAGTATTCCATGATGTATATGTGCCACATTTTCTTTATCTAGTCTATCATTGATGGGTATTTGGGTTGGTTCCCAAATTGGCAATTATAATCTGCACAAAAATTCAGATTATACATATCTTGAAATATCAGTTTGGAAAGACATTATTATAATAAAACTGTGGCTGACCTCAGAATCATGATATTGGTTTTAGAGCTAGAAGCGATTGCAGAAGCATATAATCTAGTTTTGTCATCTTCAAAGTCTACTTCTAGGTGATCTACACAATGGAAGTCTTTGCTATTGTGAATAGTGCTGCAATAAACATATGAGTGCATGTGCATGTATCTTTACAATAGAATGATTTATATTCCTTTGGGTATATATCCAGAAATGGGGTTGCTGGGTCAAGTGGTATTTCTGGTTCTAGATCCTTTAGGAATCTCTGTTTTCTATGGTGTTTGAACTAATTTACATTCCCATCAACAGTGTAAAAGCATTCCTGTTTCTCCGCAGCCTTCTAGCACCTTCTTTCTTAAAACTACCTACAGTGTTTCTTCTAGGAGGTGTTAGGACTAAGAATTCTCAGAGAGATGTGAACAAAAATAAAACTTTGTGACCAAAAACCAAACATGAAATCCCCAGAGTCAAACCAACACCTGAAAGTTATTCCACCCAGGCAATTTTCTGTTGCATTAGATACAAGTCTATGTGATTATGTAACAGAAAATTGACTCTGCAAAATAACTATAATTGTACCATCTGACAAGTAAACTACATGAGAAAATAGTGAATTCCTTTTAAATGAATACCTTGTAAAGGCAAAGAGGGAAGAACTAGATATGTATAGGTCCTACTTCAATTTTTTGCTGACAAACACCCTTTGTCAATATTCTCTTACCAGCTATTCATTTTAGAAGGCGTCAATGTTCCTTTTGTTTGTATCCTGTTTGCTGTCTGGTACAATTACAGAGTAAATTAAGTTGGGTACCACAATATTATTATGTTATCCACTCTAGTGTAAGCCGTACTTAGGCTTGTAAGACATTTCTATTGTAACCCCAAGTTTCACTCAATTGGAACTTTCCAAAACATTATTCTCTGGAGTTAAACTTTTCTTTGCTTCTTCTGAGGCCATATTTTTTTTTTCTTTTTGGAACATAAGAAAAAGATTGCCTGAAGCTGCCTCTGAGTTATTGGTGAATTAACTCAAAAAGGCTATTACCATTGTAAAATACTTTATTTTATAATCTCTGTAAAACTCAATGAATAAAAGTTATCCAAACAGAAATCCTCATAACACTGAGTTATGTAAAAGGCAAATTTATGACTACATTCTGACAGTTTTGGTTTCTAGGTGAAGAAAGCAAAACAACCCTATTTCATTAATAAAGCAAATGACAAATTCAGTAAACTCAAATGTTTAGCCTTTTTTTTAAAAAAAAGGGGGGGGGCAACGTTCTTTACTTATTGGCGAATATTTACTAAATGCCTACTTTATGCCAAACACTATGTTTCTACTTCATTTAACCTGTGCAATACCCCCAGTGGGATAGGTATTGTTTTGCAGATGAAGCATAAATAACACCAATTAGAAAAGCTAGATGAAATGAACAGTTTTAGTAAATTAATATAAATTAACTTTATACATTCAATGAACATTTGTTGAACACCTACTATGTCCTATTAGGACTTCAAAGATGAGGAAGACACACATGTTTCCTGCCCTCACACACATTATAAGGATTTCAGCTGAAGGGGGCCAAGTATCTCTAAACTGAAGAATGCATGTTGTGCCTAATTATATGCTTGGTTCTGTGAAAGATTCAATCTTACCAGGGAAGGTCAGGGGATAGGACCTCTTACACAATTTAACATTGCCAAGGGAATGGTAATTATAATCTGCACAAAAATTCAGATTATACATATCTTGACATATAAGTATTGGAAAGGCATGATTATAATAAAACTGTGACTGACCTCAGAATCATGATGTTGGTTTTAGAGCTAGAAGTGATTGCAGAAGTAAATAATCTGTTTTGTCATCTTCAAAGTCGACTTCTAGGTGTTCTACACGATGGGAAGGAACTTAGATAGGGAAAAGAGAGCAGGAACAAAATGGGAAAAGCCTCTGTCCTCTGTCTCAGTAAGAACAATCCTGTTACGTTTTATATATCACTTTATAACATTATTGGAAGAAAGGATTTTGCTGTGAAAAGGGGAGATGACATTTCAAAATTACTTACCTAGCCTAAATCCTTATTATCCAAACTTTTGTATCCACTATATCATTTCTCTCTGTATTTGGTGGAATAAAAAATAAATGAGAATAATTAGATTAAGGAACAGTCAAGACAAGAATTTCAGATGTGATCAGAATTAATGCAGATTGTCATCTTACAGATCTTACCCAAGAATTAATTTCGACGTTGAAGAAGCCAAGAGGATCATACAGTTCAAGAGCCATGGGTTTATTCAATTCATTAACAAGGGATTTCAAATCAGAGATGGAGCTAGATGATAAAACATCCCTTAGGGGAAGACCATGGAAGAAAGAAACTACTTACTACAAAAGAGGGCCTCCCACACATGTAAGTCAGTGGACCCTGGATAATCATTTATCTTGTTCAAAAGCATCAAAGGAAACCAACCGGATCACCTTTCTTCATTTTCCAGAGACAATCGTCCACCATGTGAATGGAAGCCATTCTGGGTCAGAAGACCCCCTACTGTCAGATAAAAAGATGTTATCAAATCCATGGAAAGAATATCCTGGACCAAAGGGCAATTTGTCAAGATTAGGAAAGTTCTTTAATCATCTAAGCACAGATGTTGAGGAGAAACTGCATTCTTCATGAGACAGTGTGCCTTCTGAATAGCCAGGCCACAATTACTTCCTATAGCAGTTTGAAGGTTTGGAAATAACTGTCAACCTTTTATCAATGTACACAGCATCTAAACCCACATCCATGCCTATGACAAGTGGGAACTGATCATGCTGGGTTGTAGGTCATATGCTCTGTAGCAGAACTGGACCATCCAATGGTCAGGAATAGGAGACAATACACCTCAGGGCAGGACCAGGTCATCTTCATCATTCTCTTTGTCCCTGGTGCCTAAAATTATGCCTAGTACTGCTACCCTAATTTAGTGGTGATTTGCAAAGTTGGTTTTATCCAAGAATATGATCTAGGTTGCATATGGTTTGACATATTGTACTTGGGTTTGATAAAACAATGCTAAAACAGGTTCAGCAACAAGTAAGATATTTGGCCTTAGAGTAAGCCACTTATGTGATTGGATTAGAAATGTACTAAGAGGACCCCTTTATTAAAAATGTGTCTTCCATCTTCTGTGGTATCATCTGAAAGCTCATTAAGCAGAGTGGTGAGGTGGAATAAGCATTGGATTTGGCCTCCAATTTACTTAATCCCAAATCCCAGATTAGCCAGGAACTTGTGTGACCTTGAGCAAATTCCCTACCTCTCTGAACCTTAATTCAAATATCTGAAGACAATTTCTATTTAGTAGAGTTATTACAAAGTTTAAGCAAGGTATGTGAAGGGCCTGACTGGTGATAGCAACTCAACACATATTGTTACTGCTGCTATTAATTTATTCATTGTGCTATGATTACATTTGGGTCCACAGAGACCTCTATTAAAGGGTCTGAGAGAGGCCAATGTTTGAGCCTCAGTTAACACCTTCACCAGCTGGAAGATGTCAGCATCACGGAACCAAGAGTCGGGAGCAAGAGCCAAGCAAGACATTTCTGTTTGCTGATTCTGGATTTCTCCTGTTTCTCTTCCACTTTGCAGGAACCAGCCCCTTCTCTAAATGCATTTACTTCCTTCTAGGCAGCAAGGAATTGCATGGATTACAGAAGCTGCTGCCTGTGGCTATCAAAGTGCACTTCTATAACCATAACAGATCCCTTGCCCAGATCACACACGCACAGCAAGTCAATATGCCTGAGACACCAGGTTGCAGCAAAGAAAGAGGTTTCATATTAGGGCTGCTGGAGGAGATGCGAGAGGCCTCAAACCCATTTTCCCCAGGAATCTGGGGCTATGGCTTTTAAGGATTTTGGAGTGGGCCAAACTGTGGAGATTGTTGATTAGTCAAAGAGTGCAAGGTGAAGTCATGGGACAGGGAGATGAAGAAACTGTGTTCTTGGCCGGGCGCGATGGCTCGCACCTGTAATCCTAGCACTTTGGGAGGCTGAGGCGGGCAGATCACCTGAGGTCGGGAGTTCGAGACCAGCCTGGCCAACATGGTGAAACCCCGTCTCTACTAAAAATACAAAAATTAGCCGGGTGTGGTGATGCACGCTAGTTATCCCAGCTACTCGGGAGGTTGAGACAGGAAAATCACTTGAACCTGGGAGGCGGAGGTTGTAGTGAGCTGAGATTGAGTCACTGCACTCCAGCCTAGGCAACAAAGCAAGACTCTCTCAAAAACAAACAAACAAACAAAACAACAACAACAACAAACTGTGCTCTCATGCTGATCCCGTTCTTTTGTGGGAGTCTTCAAACTGGTTGGTGTCAGCTGTTTCACTGGAATTCCTGATCTGAAAAACATCTTAAGCAGTTCTTGAACAAAGATCTTACAATTCTAACCTCAGAAACTCCATCTATAAGAACAATGAACATGTGAGTGGTCAGGTATCTAGTACTATGTGACTTTTGGTTACAAGGAAGTGGGTCAAAGTGCAGTCTGATTAATGCTTAATTATAACTACATTTCTGTCCAGAATTCTTGTTAACCCTGTGAAGACAGCATGGCTTCTGCTTAGCATGTGCCTGTGAAAATCTGACCACTAGTTCAGCTTGAATCTCTGGGGTTGCAGTTCTAGTTTATGGGGATATTTTAAATGTAAGTGGACTCCCTAGGCCAGACGTTCCGCTTTAATTTCAGTATTTATAAAACCTATGGAAAGCTTTATCAATCTCATGGTTTTTGTAGGGGGGACGAAAGTATATGAAGTCTTTGTTAATAAAATGAAATAAATAAAAATAAGGTTTTCAGATGTTTTCATGGCACTAATCACAGGAATAGTCTGTTTTTCTCTTTATTTCTCTAATATAAAAATATTATCAAAACTTCCTCTTTTTTAAGATTGGGATGTGAACTCTTTAAACCACCTTAGGAGTCATGCCAGCTTTTTAAGAGTGTAAACATGTCCCAAGAGCACATATTCCAATAATGTTTCTTTGTAGAAAGACCGTAGTTGATAGGACTCCTACACATGGAGGTCAGAATGCTTCCATATTTTTCTTGTGATATAGATGGATTATCTAATCATCAGATGCCAACTCAGGAATCTTTTACTAATAATTAAAAACAGAAGAGAGAATCAAATGTCACAAAACAGTGGTTTTACTTTCACGTTTTGTATCTGAAAAGAATTTCTGTAACAAAATAGGTACCAATTTTCATGCATGGACTCTGCATAAAGAATTTTGATGCTATTTTGAGAAATCTTTAAGTGTGGTCTAATCATTAAACTTAAGGAGAAGGGGAAATTTTACCTTATTCTACAATGCTAGATATAATGATAGCCTTCTGTTATGCAAAAAAAAAAAAAAAATGTTTTGATTAGCTATTAGAGAATGGGATTTGAGGAACTGTGTCTAATTAACATCTCAGATAAGCCATATCTTACCTGAATTTTTGAATTTATAAGTGACATTGATAACATTCCACAGACATGACATACAAAAAATAGCCTCTCATTGTAAATGAAGATTATTTGAATAAGGCAAAACGCTAGAAAATTTTCAGTTGCTGGTTTGATTTCTGTAGGTGCAGTTTAATAATGTATTGTGTACCCTGTGAAAATATGAATAAATTTATTGATATCTTTATAAGGAATATCTTCATTTTAACGGTTTGTATATCTGCTTATTTTCAAATGAAATTGATGAGAATGATTGCTATTGAGACTGGAAGTTAAAAATGACCATGTAGTTCTCTATATTCAGTTTCAACATTATATTGTATAAATACTTATTATTTCATTACGAGCAGACCAGGGATAATGGAGTGTCATTTTATGGAGTGGTTTTTAACTTATATTTAATTTCAAATATGATCTTTTCTGCAAAGCTATTCTTTGAGCAGGTGTTCATTTAAGTGGGCTTTATTGTGTGTGTGTGTGTGTGTGTGTGTGTGTTTGCATAAAATTAAACGGCCAAAGCAATACAAAGCAACAGACACTAAAAATGTTTGGCCTTAACATCTTAACTATTTTAATTATACCTTTTAAATAAGTTTAAATGCAGTTAACTCACATTTAACCAAAACACAACTTTCAAGAATAAACACAAACCCAAACTCCAAAAGTCCCAACACCAACCGCTACTAGAAATTAAAATCCTCCCAAAGCGCAAATGAAATATATGCATATGAATAAAGAAACATTCTCATTATTTAAGGTGATGATGGTGGTTTGGGGGTTGACTACTTTTTTTAACAGTAATGCCTAACTATTGTCTTCTGGTTGGTTTACTGACATTGATTATTTTCCTATGTTTACACTTTTAAGGAGATTGCATGTTTTTGTCTTTAAGTCAAAACTATGTATTTACACAGGCTAACTGCCATGCATCCTGAACCAGGTCACAATGCTGTCCTTACAACATTCACAGTAAAGTAAGAATTCAGGATGTTTGATTAATCCTCGTGGGCTTTTGTAACCCGTTTTCTCTCTTGCATCGCCTCCCAGGGCCTGCAAATCTTTTGACTAATCCATTCACTAGGCTGCCTTAAATAGGAAACTTGGATCTCAGTGAGGTCTCATTATCCTAGAAGGTAACTGGGCATTTGCTTCTTGACCTGAAATAAACTTGCTTTTTCCAGTGTGTGACCTTATAGCTCTTCCACCTTGGCTGGTGATCTCCTAGGAATTCACTTGGTTTGTTTTTGAGAAATGATCCTACTTAAGGGTTGATCTCTATCTAGAACTGGTCAGAGAATCAGGGGGTCTCTTTCAATATCATTTGTTACATCATGCTGATTTGCTTGAATCTCTATGATGAACTTGAAGAGCAAGCCGGCAGCTGCAAGCCATTTGGAGCTCTGTGCCAGGCCCTGTGAAGCCTCTCTGAAGGCATGTTCTGCAGCTGGGCGCCGTGGCTCATACCTGTAATCCTAGCACTTTGGGAGGCTGAGGCAGGTGGATCATGAGGTCAGGAGTTCGAGACCAGCCTGGACAACATGGTGAAACTGCATCTCTACTAAAAATACAAAAAAAAAAAAAAAAAATTATCTGAGTGTGGTGGTGGGCACCTGTAATCCCAGCTACTCAGGTGACTGAGGCAGGAGAATCGTTTGAACCCAGGAGGTAGAGGTTGCAGTGAGCTGAGATTGGGCCATTGCACTCCAGCCTGGGTGACAGGGTGAGACTCCATCTCAAAAAAAAAAAAAAAAAGAGAATTAGAACTAGGCCCTTATAGAAATCACAATGTCTGCTGGGCGAGGTGGCTCACGCCTGTAATCCCAGCACTTTGGGAGGCCAAGGTGGGCAGATCATGAGGTCAGGAGATCGAGACCAGCCTGGCTAACATGGTGAAACTCCGTCTCTACTAAAAATACAAAAAATTAGCCAGGCGTGGTGGTGGGTGCCTGTAGTCCCAGCTACTAGGGAGGCTGAGGCAGGAGAACGGCATGAACTTGGGAAGCCGAGTTTGGAGTGAGCTGAGATCGCACCACTGCACTCCAGCCTGGGTGACAGTGCAAGACTCTGTCTCAAAAAGAGAAAAAAAGAAAAAAGAAAGAAATCATAACGTTACCAAAGTCGCAAAAGTGGGCACATCTCATATGCACTGAGAAGAAATTACTAGGATCCACCTCATATGGGTTCAGTCTAAGAATGTGTACTTCGTGTGAAATAAAAAGAACCTAGAGGAGGCTCTTGTGAACTTTTAGGAAGGAAGTTGCAGGAGTATCTGGGTGGTTGCTGCTGATTTTGGTTCTCATTGTTTTCAGGCAGGTGCTTGGCCCCTTCTTGCCAGGCAGCCTGGCGTTTTGTCTTATTTTTTATTGGGAAACACATTTTAACATCTGCAAGTCATTTGTAACCAAGTGATCAGCATCAGGTTTTCATGTATCTTCTGCCATTCTTTAACCCATGACAAACACATTGATTTACCATGACAAACTTCCAAAAACTTTCTCCCTTTGGCAGTGACGTGCAGCACGTCTCACTAATAAGAATGCATTCTTGATGTTTTCAGCCTGAGTGAGAGAAAGAAAGTTATTTTCCATTTTGCTGTTCCTTCTCCCAAAGAGTTATTTTAACAGGAAAAGCCACACGAATTTGCTTAATTTAAGAAGTCATATTTTTACCCTTCTTTTGTTTAAGGTTTGTTATAGTCATATTTATATTTTTCACAACTTTGTAGTTAAAAAAGCCCAAAAAAAAACCATAAAAAAGATTTCTTAAAAGATTAAAAAAAAAAACAAAAACAAAAGCACACACACTTAAACATTTTTTTTTTCTTTGAGGCAGGATCTTGCTGTATCCCCCAGGCTGGAGTGCAGTGGCACACTCACTGTAGACTCGAACCTCCTGGGCTCAAGGGATTCTCCCCACTCAGCCTCTTGAGTAGCTAGGACTATAGGTGTGCACCACCATGCCTGGATCATTTATTTTTATTTTTTGTGGTAACAAGATCTTGCTATGATGCCCAGGCTAGTCTTGAACTCCTGGCCTCAAGCAATCCTCTCGTCTCAACATCTCAAAGTGCTGGGATTATAGGTGTGAGCCACCATGCTTGGCTTTTGCTTCCCTCTAGTAATTTATAAAGTCGCTCCTTTCCTCTGTTGTGTGTCTAGCCTACTGTGTGGTTTGCACTGACAATAAGCTAACCACATCAGGTAAAAAATGGTAGAAACGAGTTGCCTCTTTCAAGGCTGCCCATTGGGAAACACAAATGAAAGCTGAAGATCTCACAATGCAGTGAGACAGTTTTCTTTTATGCAATACTTTTTATACAACACATTTGTTTCCCAAATGTGTCATGGTTTTTATTGTAGTTATATATAGTTCAATGTAGTTGCAGAATTAAAGGTCACAGCAAAGGAGAAAAAAAGGAAATGGAAAATAGATATCAGAGAAGGACAACACTGACGTAAATAATTACAGCGGAAGCAGAGTGGAAAAGACAAGAAAAGAAAATTGAGACTTGTGGGGAGTAGCCTAAAAAGGTTCATGTATTAGAGGTGATATGTCTTTTTATACAGGGTCTTGGGAAGGTTAAGCATTAAGAGGTGAAAATACAAAAAGAGAGATAGAGAGAACGCTTAAATCAGAGGGAAAGATAGCCCAAATAAATCAACTGATAATGCTTGGAATAATGAGAAATACTCATCAGACTGAGTGTGATGGGAAGAGGGGCCTCAGTGCTGGGGGGATGGTGAGACATCCTTAGGGAGATACATGAACCATGTAGTTCAAGGCCAGTGGGAACAGGGAATTGATGGTAACATGGGTGTTCCTTAAGCAAGGACAGAAGCCCAGAAGTACAAGTTCTTAGTTCAATTTATATATTTAGAGGGCTCCCCCAGTTTGCCTAAATACACTTAATTTTTTGCTTCATTTCTTTCACTGTCTGCAGGGCCTCTACTCTGGTTCATGTGCTTGGCTTTCTTTATCTCCCTTTTCAATTTAGCTGTAGATGGAGAAAGAAAGGGGAAGTAAAGACAGTACAAAGGGTGTTCACAAACCAGTGAAGAGTACAGGTAATTAATACCCTTGGAAGCCCTCCACAAAATAGAACATACTTAGCCTTAACAGCTAGCTGGCTTAATCTCATGGATGTCTGACCATGCCATAACTGAATTTGCCTTGCGTTGAAAGCAACACGATTAATATCTCCCCTCAATTTTCCTGGTCATCTTAACTACAAATAAACACAGTCATACTGCTGATATTAACTTTAGAGGTCTTTCTCTGGTGGTTATAATCATACAATTTACAAGTGCCCTGAACTAAATGGGACCTTTTCAAATATTTATGATGAGAAATTGTTGTATTTAATTACTCAAAGCATATGATAGTACAATATATAATAATGCACATGTAAAGCCCAAAATGCATGAGGTAAATTACAAAAATATTCTTTCTCTCCCTTTTTCTGTGTGTATACATCTATACAAAACATTCATACACACACACACACACGTATGTATAAAATGAAACCAAATTTGTTTCTTTTTCTCCTTTGGACCAGACCAATAGCATTATAAGGAATTCTGGCCAAGAAAGAGTTGGTCACAGCATTTTTGTTAATAATGCCAAATGTTCTTGCCCAAGGGAGAGAAGAATGATTTCCAGACATAAACCCTTCGACAGTATGTATGGTGAGGCTATAACGGTTCCTTTTGTGTCTTGTTACCAAAAGCAAGAAGGAGCCTCATTTCGTCCATGTTGACAAAATAGAGGTGTTGCCTCTTTCATGTTTTTGAAGTAATCAATTTCAGGTGGTCAGTGGTAGTTCAATGGGTGTAGAAAAATCGTATACAGGAGCCATGCTTTCTAATAGTCACACCTACTATTGAAAAATATATGGGCTCTTAAGTTTTTAGAATTGGATGATGCATAACAGACATTTATTGCTTCTCTATAGTTTCTAAAAGAGAGGAAGGGTGAAGATTAGGATTTGTGAGCTACAAATTAGAAGGAATTCATTTGGAGTCTTCTATCTAAACTTGGTATAATTAGTGCAACATTTTTCTATGGATCAGATTTTGGTAGCATTAACTTATACATCAAGAATTATTTTGACCGTCTCCAATGTCTCAGCTCATTTCCAGTGTCTCTGTTTTGTGATATAGGAAAAAGAGCAGGTGGTGGTATTCCACTTTCAGTGTGTGAAAATTTCTGCAACCAAACCAGTCAAGTATTGCCTTCTGTCAATTACGCCAAAAGACTGTTGACAACACTTCATTCTTACCTGCACCAGGATTTACTCATCTTTGCTTATGATTCTGGTGAAACCAAAACCTGGATTGGGTTGCCTAGGTATATCAGAGGCCCAACTTAAATTCTAATTCCTGCCTACTGAATACTGATTGAATCATTAGGCATGAATTTACCCTTGCCAAGGCACAGGGGACAGTGAAACTTCTTTCCAACTTCAGGTTGCCAGCATCTGATTCTGAAATAAAGATTGAGGAAAATGATGTGGAACACTCTTTTGTAGTAAAGGGTAGTGATAAGGTGTGTCAAGGCTGTCTTAGGCACCCCTTGCCTGTGGGACAGGGAAGAATAGATACCTTTGAGGCAGAAGAACAGGGCCTAGAGGCAGGGAACCTAAGGCCGATTGACTTTCTAGAACTAAATCAAAAGGAAAACCCCAACTTTCCACACCTAAGTAAAAAAAGACCAGAGGCTACTCCCTTTGCAAACCCCCACCCCTTTTTCTGCAACGAAGATGGAAAATTGAAAGTGCCTCTGATTGGTTGCTTTCCATAGCCAATCAGATTGCATAGGATAACTTTACTTCAGCCTCTGATAGGTTGCTTCCCGCAACCAATCAGATTGATTGTGGGCCACTACTTCCTCTGCATAGGGTGTACACCGAGTGGCCAATGGAAAACCTCTGGAGGGTATTTAAACCCCAGAAAATACTGGAACTGGGCTCTTGAACCCCTATGGTCGGCTGTCTTCCAAGTTGTAGAGTATACTTTAGTGTTCAATAAATCTCTGCTTTTGTGGCTTCATTCTTTGCTTTGTGCTTGTCCAATTCTTTGTTCAAAATGCCAAGATCCTGGACACCCTCCACCAGTAACACTTTGGGATGGCTTTCTACTTTCTTCTCCCCTTGCCAATTCCTCTCATTTCAAAATTCGGTAGGACCTCAGACGTATGTGCTTTCATAGCACCTTGTGTCACTTTCAGGTTTTCTGTTTTTATCACATGTAAAAAGTTAAATATGAGAAGAGAGCCTATCTGCCCCACAAAGCTATAAGCTCATAGAGTAGGAAATGTGCTTTGTTCAGTGCTGTTTTCTGTATGCAAAGCAGAGGACCCTGTACACACTAAGTGCAAAAAAAGAAAAAGTTCCTCCATTCATTGAGAATGAGGAAGACAGATATTAAGAATGAAAATAATATATGAGAGCACTTTTATCAAGGTGTCGAAAGTTAGAACAAGGAGCAGACGACCAAAATCACAGCACCTCTTGTCTGTGTTTCTTCTAGACCAGGTATGGATTTTCCTTGCAACATTACACATTTTATCTGCTTGTATGACTTTGTTTTTAGATTTTTATTTGATATAATTTTTTTTTTTTTTTTTTTTTTTTGAGATGGGATTTCCCTTTGTCACCCAGACTGGAGTACAGTGTCATGATCTTGGCTCACTACAGCCTCGACTTCTGGGGTTCATGCAATCCTCCTGTCTCAGCCTCCTGAGTAGCTAGGACTACAGTTATGCACCACCATGCCTAGCTAATTTTTTAATTTTAATTTTGTTCAGACATGGTCTCACTATGTTGCCCAGACTGGTCTTAAAAACTCCTGACCTTAAGTGATCCTCCTGCTTCAGCCTTCCAAAGTGCTGGGATTACAGGCATTGAACCACCATGCCTGGCCTATTTAATGTAATTTTATACATAATGAAAAGTTGTAAATATGGTAAATTTTTACAACTTAGTGTAAAGTTTTGTATACACTTTTCCAAGAACATTACTTATTGCTTACATTTTAACCCAATCTGTTTTATCATTTACCACTATTCCCCTTCTATCTCTTCGAAGGGGTATTATTTGAGAGTGACATACAGTCACATTATGGTGACCCTAAATACATAAGGGTGTTTTTAAAAAAAAATAAGGAAATTCTCTTACATTTGTACATCTCCGTACACAAAACAATGATCAAAACCAGAAAACTTGCTTGATGACTTGTGACATAGAAAATAAAATAAAAATAAAATTTAAAAACCCAGGAAACAAAACATTGGCATAATAATATCATTTGATCCACAATCCATATACAAATTACATCAATTTGCCCAGTAATATCCTTTATAGGACTTTTTTTTCCTAGTCCAGATCCAGCGTAGGGTGATGAGATTCATTTAGTTGTCCTGTCCCTTTAGCTGTTGTCATCCAGACCCCTTCCTTAATCTGTATTTTTTTGTGTGTGACTGCCATTTTTGAAGCATATGGGCCAGTTGCTTTGTAAAACATCCCTGGATGTATGTTTATCTGATGTTTCCTTGTGAGGAGGTTCAAGTTGTAAATTTTTAGTGATAAAACTGCAGAAGTAATGCTGTATCCTTCTCAGTGCATTGTGCAATGGAGCAGGTGATGTCTCTTGTTCCATTATTGATGATATTAACTCGAATTGCTTGGTTAAGTTGATAGCTGCCAGGTTTCTCCTTGCATGCAGTTTTTCAGGGGTCTTAATTAGATAATACACATTTTGAAGATACAGCTGAGGGAATCAATGATTATGAAGGACTGCTTGGAAGATAAGTAGGCCATTTCATCCTTTTAACTCTAAAATTGACTCTTGTTTTAAGCCAGACCATAAGATAATCCATGGACCTGGACCAAGATAGGTGGGCCATGTGTAGAATTGCTTTACCTGACTGCATTTGGTTTTCTGCCATTGGCTCTATTGCATAATAAAGAATTTTACTGGTCTTTGTCTAGGGTTCCTGGCATGGAGCTTCTGAAACCCTTGGAATTTACAAAGTGATGGGGAGTATTGTTGTTATTTGAATGCCTGAGTTTTTACTAATGAGATGGCCCAGAAACTGGGTTGGTTACCAGAAAGACCAATCTTGTGATCAGAGGGTTGGGGCTTTGAGACAGCCTGACCTCCAGGGAGGAAAGAAGGCTGGAGATTGAGTTCTCAATCATACCTGTGTAATGAAATGCCAGTAAAAATTCTGGACACCACTGGCAAAATTCAGTAGAGCTTCCTGGTCAGTGAATACATGGATATGCCAAGAGAGTGACAAGCTCTAATTCCACAGGGAGTGATATGATTTGGCTGTGTCACCCAAATCTCATCTTGAATTGTAGCTCCTATAATTCCCACGTGTTGTGGGAGGGACCCAGTGGGAGGTAATTGAATCATGGGGCAGGTTTTTCCCATGCTGTTCTCATGATAGTGATTAAGTCTCACAAGATCTGATAGTTTCATAGATGGGAGTTCCGCTGCACAAGCTCTCTTGCCTACCACCATGTAAGACGTGGCTTTGCTCCTCCTTTGCCTTCCACCATGATTGTGAGGCCTCCCCAGCCATGTGGAACTGTGAGTCCATCAAACTTCTTTCCTTTATAAATTACCCAGTCTCAGGTATCTCTTATTAGCAGCATGAGAACAGGCTGACACAGGGAAAGAACATGGAAGTTCTGCATTCAAGACCCTTTTAGGCTTTGTCTGATGTGTCTCTTCATGTGACTCATTCTGATTTGTACTTTTTTGCAATAAAACTGACCATAAAACTAGCACTTTCCTGAATTCTGTGAGTTGTTCCAGTGAATTATTAAACTTGAGGGGTCATGGGAACTCCCTGGATTTGTTGCCAGTTAAACAAAAGTTTGGGTGACCTGGGGACACTGTTTGTGGCTGGCATCTGAAGTAAGGGCAGTTGGATCTGCACTTAACTCCAAGTAGTTAGTGCCAGAATTAAATTGCAATAACAGCAATTGGTGTCAGAATAGGCTCTTACAGAGAAATATTACAAATAGTTTATAGGCTGGGTGGAGAGGCTCATGCCTGTAATCCCAGCACTTTGGGAGGCTGAAGCAGTTGAATCCCGGAGGCAGAGGTTGCAGTGAGCCAAGATCGTGCCACTGCACTCCAGCCTGGGCAACACAGCCACACTCTATGTCAAAACAAAAACAAAACAAACAAACAAAATAGTTTATAATAATATTTGAACTTGATGAAGTTTTGCTTTCAAATAATGTGCACATATATATGTATATACAGCATTTACATATGTAAATGTGTAAATATTGCTCAGTGCAGTGGCTCACACCTGTAATCCCAGCACTTTGGGAGGCAGAGGTGGGCAGATCACTTGAGGCCAGGAGTTCGAGACCAGTCTGACCAACATAGCAAAACCCTGTCTCTGCTAAAAATATAAAAAACTCAGTCAGGTATGGTGGCACATGCCTGTAATCCCAGCTACTCAGGAGGCTGAGACACAAGAATCACTTGAACCCAGGAGGCAGAGGTTGCAGTGAGCCGAGATTGCACCACTACACTCCAGCCTGGCAACAGAGCAAGACTCCATTTCAAAAAATAAAAAAAATTAAAAATTAAAAAATGTGTAAGTATGAATTATACATACAATCTGTCAATGAATCTTTAACTGAAAAAATATCACTACATAATAGTTTCACAATAGTTTCATTCTCTTTAATTCTTTAGCCCAAATACTGATCCAAAGCTACATTAGAAAATTTGGATCTTCCATTTTTACTTTGTAATGAGCTGCCAAATATTTTCTTAAATAAAACTCACGTTTGGCTTCACCATTTTATTTGAGGAAAATGATGAATGATTGGTAGGAATTGGTCTAAGTATGATTGGTATGTTCTAAGTATGACTGGTAGGAATTGTTCTATGTTCTATATGGAAAGTTTATTCAACCGTGGTTTCCTTTCACCAGAGTCTATGTTAGATAACACTTTGTGTCCTACCAAATGAGAAAGCTTCTCACTGGAAGCATAAAGTAGACCCTTCCACACATGTATCATTTTTCTTTTAGATCAATATGTGAGCATTTAAAAAAGTTGTTCACTGGGTGCAGTGGCTCACGCACATAATCCTAGCACTGTGGGAGACTGAGGCTGGCGGATCACTTGAGGTCAGTAGTTCAAGACCAGGCTGGCCAACATGGTGAAACCATGTCTACTAAAAGTACAAAATTTAGCTGGGCATGGTGGCAGGTGCCTGTAATCCCAGCTACTCAGGAGGCTGAGGCAGAAAAATATCTTAAATCCGGGAGGCGGAGGTTGCAGTGAGCCGAGGTGGCGTCACCGCACTCCAGCCTGGGCGACAGAGAGAGACTCTGTCTCAAAATAAGAAGAAGAAGAAAAGAAGAAGAAGAAGAAGAAAGAAAGAAGAAAGAAGAAAGAAGAAGGAGGAGGAGAAGGAGAAGAAATAAAAAAAATTATTCAAAGATTTATAGGGATGGAAAGAACTCCAGAGGTCTGAAGTTTGTTGCCATGTCTTTGGGAAAAGTTAGACTCAAATGAAGATGCTGTTTTACACTTAAAATAAAAAGCACAGTGAAATCTGGAATGATCCAATATCTCTCTTTTGTTCGGCTTTCATTGCTGACATCATAAACCACAACCGGACTTCTGCTTCAGACTCTTTTCTGAAACATGAGGCAGTGAAGGCCACCAAGGACAGTCAAGGTCAGGGGCACTAAGCTGGGGTTAACTTTGGCCACTCGCTATTCAGGAGGGAGACTTCTTTTGAAGATATCCTTTCTATAGGGAGGTTATTACTAAGACCATTCACAGGGGTGGGGAGTGGTGTTCTTGAGCGGAGGCAATGTGGAGCAATATTTGATTTTGTAATCTGAGTTCTGACTCTACTCCTGAACATTTTGGGCCTGGCTTGCTGACCTGGGTGTTTTGGGTGAACTGGTGGCATAATGAATTGGGAGCATTCTTGACCTGCTACCTGTGAACACTTATTGGAAGCCTGGAATAGAGGGTGATTTCTCCAGCTGTTTTGTGGATGGAAAGGAAGGAGAAAGTATTGAATAACTACTCTGTGCCAGAAACAGTTACCTCATTTAATTCTTAAATGAAGTAGATTTCTTCAATTTCTTTGTTAAACAAATATCTTGTGAGGCCCTACTGTGTGCCAAGCATGGGTCAAAGTGCTGGGAACTCAGAGGTCCTTGCCTTTTTGGACTTTATAGTCTTGTGCATTTCATCATTGTTATTACTTTAATCACATTTTCATTAATTTGGAGCATTATGATATTTCTGCCATAAAATCAATATACAGGAAGATACAGCCAGGTGCAGTGGCTCACACCTATAATTCCAGCACTTGGGAGGCTAAGGCGGGCAGATCACTTGGCGTCAGGAGTTTGGGACCAGCCTGGCCAACATAATGAAACCCCGTCTCTACTAAAAATACAAAAATTAGCCAGGCATGATGGCATCTTCCTGTAGTCCCAGCTACTCAGGAGGCTGAGGCATGAGAATCACTTGAACTGGGAGGCGGAGGTTGCAGTGAGCTGAGATCATGCCATTGCACTCCAGCTCGGGTGACAGAGTGAAATTGTGTCTCAAAAAAATTAATATACAGGGAGGTAATAAATAAAATAAGTAAGGGGTAAGGTGGAAAGATAAGGAGAAAATCATCTGTTTTTTCACATTTTCACATGAAGCAAGAGAAGGTGGGAAAAAAGAGCTAAAACCAACTTCTCTGATGTTTTAATGGTCTATAGTGGGCCTTGCCATTACCTCTGTTACCTGATAACAGTTGGCTTCTGAAAATAGTTGTTCATCGTACTCCAGTGAACTTTATTTCAAGATCAGCCTATTTCACAGGACTGATCTCCTTCCAGACTTCAGATGGGAAATGTCAGCCCTCTTGTCAACATCGCTAGCACTGAAATTCTTGGGATAGCGCAGATGCTCCAAGCAAACTGGAATTGACTGTGTGTCTGCACCACTGTCCCCAAGGCCACTGGGAAGAGGCAAAGGGAGCTCTTCTCAACCACTTATTATGGTAAAGTAGGCCAGTAAAATGATGATATAAATCAGGAATCATTTCTTTGCTAAAGGGTTCAGTGGGCATATTTAATTTTTTTACTTTTTGAGACAGAGTCTTGCTTTGTTATCCAGGCTAGAGTGCAGTGGTGCAATCACAGCTCACTGCAACCTCCACCTTCTGAGCTCCCACCTCAGCCTCCCAAGTAGCTGGGACCACAGGCGTACACCACCATGCCTGGCTAATTTTTTTTTTTTTTTCTTTTGGAGAAGGAGTTTTGCTGTGTATGCCCAGGCTGGCCTCAAAATCCTAAACTCAAGCAATCCACCAGCCTCAGCCTCTCAAAATGCTGGGATTACAGGCATGAGCCATCATGCCCAGTTAGCGGCATATTTAGACAGAAAAGAGCAGCTGGCCTTGGTAGCTCATGCTTATAACACCAAAGCTTTGGGAGGCCAAGGTGGGAAGATCACTCGAGGCCAGGAACATAAGACCAGCCTGGGCATCATAGCAAGACCCAGTCTCTACAAAAATGTTAAATCCTGAATCAAAAACCAGAGGGGAAAATTCAAAAAACAAAAAATTAGCTGGGTGTGGTTTTGTGCATCTGTAGTCTCATCTGCTCGAGAGACTGAGGTGGGAAAATCGCTTCAGCCCAGGAGTTCCAAGATGCAGTGAACTATGATGGCACCACTGCACTCTATCCTGGATGACAAAGTAAGACTACTTCTGAAAAAAAACATTAAAATTAAAAAATAAATGAATGAAACAAAAAGAAGCAAGAGTTCTAATATTTATGGAGAAATTCAATGGTCTATTTTTCAATCTGAAAGCTTAAGAATGAAATTTCTATAATTGTAGGCATCAGGACTGACTTCTGGGCTTCGGAGATGCTGGTCTTCGGCTTCTTTATCAAACTGACATCAAATTGACTAATACAACACCTTTCCCCAGTGGGTGTGCATTAGGATGTCCTAAATATGACACTCCCCAAGGAGATTTTACAGTTCTCCCACATGTCACCATGTGGGTGTCGTTCCCAGATACTTGACTCTGCCTGAATACATTCCTGCAGAATCCTGTCCTTTGGCCTGGCCCAATGTGGCAGCCAGAGAATGAGCATCACTTTCATGTTAAATGATCCTGCCTGAAAGTCATTATATCTGAATGTGTGGACGTGTCCTATGATTTTGCATGCCTGAATGCTTCTTAGCTGACTCATAAGAAATGTTCGAGGTTGTTTTCTATGTCCCACAAGTCTGGCTAGCATGTAGGGATGAACGCTTTGATCTGATGAGCAGGACCTACCTGTAATTTGCCGGGTGCTAAAATTAAGCTTGGCAATAGCTTACGGGGGCAGAAGAATTTGTCCTGGTGACCTGGGGCTTCCAGAGACACACAGATAGGCAGGAAACAGGTGAAGCAGAACTGAGGAGGAGATGCCGTTTCAGAACTGCTATGAAAAATGTCCAGGATGAGCTTGTGAAGGAATTGAAAGGGGGGATGGTGGTGATCTTAGCGTGCAATGTTATGAAAAGGCTGGGAGAGGGAGGGAGTTGTTTTCTCAGGAGACTGAGACCTGAAGAGACTGCTGAAGAGACACTGTATTTGTCACAGCAAGAATAATCAGTATGTTGGCATTTGGACTCTGGTGACAGGGATGAAAATGAGATTCTGCGAAAGACGCATCAGAGTCAACAGGCAGGAGCTTAGCTGTGGCAGGAAGGACGAAACAACCAAATTGAGACAATTTGCTGAAGAAAGTGAAATTGCCAATAATTGCCTCAAACTAAGTGTGTAAGGTAGGGGGGGATGTGGGGTGCTTAGCAGAAAGAAGGGAGAGCTCAGTCTCCATTGTGTTAACTTTGAGCAGCTGCTGAGGCCTCCTGGTGGGAACACCAGGGAGACAGTTGGATAGATTACTGCCCAGAGGGAGACAATGGCTTTTGGATTTGTGTGGCCGTCGGATCCAGCACACCGACTCTCTCTCTCTTTTATAACTTGTCATGGCTCCATGTGACCTTCTACCTCTGCATGCATACTTCATGCAATCAAGACTGAGCCACGGGTGAGAAAGTTTGTAAGAGATCTGCACTCAGTGACACATTTCAGCAGAGCTCTCTTCAGTAAAAATAGGGGTGAGATCCATGCCTTGCTTAGGCCAGTTTGTATGTGGCTTCCGGATTTCTATTTATCAACAGGCTGTGACTTGGTGCAGCTGCAACAAATTGCATGCATTATTATGTGCGTGGCAGCCAGAGAATGCCCATTGCACACAGGGCCCCTGGGTGAGTGTCAAGTCGTGACAATACCAATAATTCTTATATTTCCAAGGCAAGTGCTCTACATAGAGGACTCTAAAGCATCATATAATTGCCCGCAGGATGCTCTAATGAGGTAGGAAGGGAGAAGGAGCTGCTTCCCTGTATTATCTATGGAAAGTGGAGACATGGGTTAAGTGAATTGTCCAAGATCAGACAAGAATGACAACTGGACTCCTTCTCACCTCTCTCAAAAAGTGGATTTTCTCAACCCTGATCTTATTTCCTGTGAATAATGTGCATTGAAACCTGTATTCAGAGACCACCTGCTCAATCCAATCTCAGGGAGCTTCTAACAGGCATTAAATGGGAATAGAACCTCTTTCAAGGGCCAGAAAGATCACTTCTTAGAGGAAAATTAATCCTTAATAGGAAACATATCCTGAGGCTGCTGGGGGCCTGGGGAATACAAGGTCTCTGGGTGATGCTTGAATCAGTTTTCACACACAAACGCACATGTGCACACACACGCGCGCACACACACACACACCCTGCCTCAGATTGTTTAAAAGCTTATAGAGCTATAAGAGTTAGGAGTCACACATGGAGCCCCAGGATCTCATTTCATGTGCTACCTTAAAAGTCAGTGGGGAGTGAAATAGAAAAACTTTGCCATAGGACAGACACAGCCGTGTAGAGCCATGGGAAGGAAATGGAAAAGACCATCGCCAGACAGACATGTGAATGTGGAGTCTGAAGAGAGACAAAATGGCAAAAGGCCAACACTTTGGAGAACAAATGATGCCTTTTAGGCCACAGAGCCTGGGGCAGCATTAATGGTTTATGGAAACGCCACTATACCAGTAATGGATATAGTCAAAACTGGATTTTATTTAGTGGTAGGACAGTTACTAAATGCTATGGTCATTTTTAGCATAAACTTTAATATAGATAGATAAATAGATATAGATGATATATATAGATATAGATATATACATATAGAGATACACATAGATATAGATAGACATAGATATATAGATGGATAGGTAGAGATATATATAGATAGATATGGATATATATTGATAGACATAAATATATACATAGAGATAATACATAGGTGGATATAGATAGATAGATATAGAGATAGATAGATAACAGACAGATAGATAGATAGATTCAAAGGCAAGGTCATTATCCCAACACCTCTTTAGAAAACATTACCACATGATTGAAAAGGGAGATAGTATTTTTATTATTTAAAATTCATTTTCAGACACTATTTAGGCCTGTGTCTTCAAATAGCTCCTTTTTATCTTCCCACACTCATATCCTATCATTATTCTATATGAATGTGTTTTGAGATCCATATTGAGAGGCTACCTACGTGATCCAACTCCAAAAACCTCTCATAGACGTTAAGGGATCAAAATACTACTTCTCTAAGGTGACGGTAAGCTCATTTTTATAGGAAAATAAAAGCTTACGAAATCTCCTGAAATAGCTGGTATTTTCAGTCCTCATTTAGTTTCTAAGGAGAAGGTGATCTCTTGTTGACTATTACAAAACTATGCCAGAGATAACAGAAATCTTGTGTCTATTGAAATTTAGTTCCCAGAGAAGGGTCTTAAAACTAGTCATTAGTTTTTGTCTTTATATTTTTGTTGCTTTTTCTTATTTATTTAGGCTGTTTAGGAAAAAATAGAGCTTCCATCATGTATAAGCCCAGCATTTAAGAGCTCTTTACTGTAAAATACCAAACAAGTGGGCAATCTTCCAGAAATTTTCAACACCTTTGTTGAAGAGTGGGCATGTAATCACACAGACGTGGGAGTGTTGGCATTGTCTTCTCATTTAATACCTCTGTGGAATAGTAGGACTGTGAGGTACCTAAGAGAGATGATGGCACCCAGGTGTGTGATATTTGTTCTGATGCTAAGGCAAGAAGGACTTGGAGCTAGCTGCCTGGGTTTGACTCTCAGCTCCACCTCTGCCTCCACGTGCAACCAGAGATAACCAAGTTAGTCTTTCTGCACCTGAGATTCTTCATTCATGAGATGAGGATGGGCTGGGCACGGTGGCTTATGCCTGTAATCCCAGCACTCTGGGAGGCCGAGGCAGGCAGATGTCCTGAGGTCAGGACTTCAAGACCAGCCTGGCCAACATGACAAAACCCCATCTTTACTAAAAATACAAAAATTAGCTAGGTGCAGTGGCAGGCATCTGTAATCCCAGCTACTTGGGAGGCTGAAGGAGGAGCATCACTTGAACCTGGGAGGCGGAGGCTGCAGTGAGCTGAGATCGCGTCACTGCACTCCAGCCTGGGCAGCAGAACAAGACTTGGTCTAAATAAATAAATAAATAAATAAATAAATAAATAAATGAATAAGATGAGGATGGTATTAGTGCCTGTCTCCCGTTGCTGCTGGGAAGATTCAAAAAGCTAATGAGTGCACAGCATAGAACATTTGTGGCTGAGTTTGCTGCTATCACTGTCATTGCTATAATTTTTGTTAGTGTCTCACTTGGCTACCAATTTATATTTATGGCATCTCTTTTGGTAATTTTATGAAGCTCTGGAGTCCCTCTCTGGCCTATGGCTCTCTTTATTTTCCTTGGGAGTGTGTGTTGTACAGAACATAACTGGTGCTATTGAAATAAAACAGAACTTCAAAGGCTACAAACAGCTGCTTGTTTGTTTAATATATAGCATTGGCAGTTCCAACAAATAGTTGGTTAAGGGTCCCTTGTCTGAGCCAAATTTTGCTCTTCAATATTATTAACGAGGATTTCACTGATAAACCGTGGTTAAGTCAAACTTTGATATTTGAATAAACACACTCAGCTGCAATCACACGTGGGAGGCTCCTTTGAGAGCCTCCAAGTAAACGTTCTTGAGCGACTGGATTGCAAGCCAGCAGGAGTCACAACCCCACACAGGCGCTGCAGTGATCATATTTCTTTCTTTCTGGGGGAAAGAACAGCTAAAGGTTGGTGCAAAAGTAATTGCAGTTTTTGCCATACTTTTTTTTTTGAGACGGAGTCTCGCTTTGTCGCCCAGGCTGGAGTGCGATGGCTCGATCTTGTCTCACTATAATCTCCACCTCCTGTGGGATTATGGGTGCGTGCCACCACACCCAGCTAATTTTTGTATTTGTAGTACAGACAGGGTTTCACCATGTTGGCCAGCCTGGTCTGAAGCTTCTGACCTCAGGTGATCTGCCCGCCTCGGCCTCCCAAAGTGTTAGGATTACAGGCATGAGCCACCGTGCCCAGCCGCCATAACTTTCAATGGCAAAAACTGCAATTACTTTTGCAGCAACCTAGTATGTAGTATGTAGTATGTGGATTCCAAACACCAAATCCCTCAGTCAGGACGTTGGGGCAGAGCTTCCTCAGAGCCCACTTAGAAGTGGGCAGGTTTGCCCTCTCCTCGCAGGACCCCTGACTCCAGGCTCTCCTCCTCTCATTCTGAGGACCCCTCAGGAAGCACAAGTGCTCTGCATTTTTCTGACTTCATTTTCCCATCAAAACCGACTTGCTTTCCAGCCTGTCCCTCTACACTCTGCTAGGAATAATCTGATAAACTGAATCTAGTTGCTGTAGACTGTATGTGTGTGTGCATGATGTGTATGTGTAAAACAGTGTAAGTGCAGAAATCATCTTGAAAAACATTAATGGTTGAGTCTGGTAAGCTCCCAGATTTAAGTCACATTTTAACAAATGTCCATGATGCCTTCAAATAAAAGACAGAATAACATAGAGAGACCTGGTTTCAAGATCAGTAGGAGAGACTTGTTGGAGGAAGTCATTTCTACTATCTCTCAAGTCCTGTGACATCGCTATGACAAGTTCAAATGTTATGTTGGCCTTGAAAACAGCATTAGAGATCAAATGCTGCATACATCAAGTCCAAAGGTCCTGGGTTGACTGAAGCTTTGTGGCCATTGATTATTTTGAAATGGTTTCTTGTTGGAAGAGACTGTAAATATGGCTGGGGGACAGTGTGAAGTAGTGCCAGAGTTTTGAGGCTAGACCAGGGTTTCCAGTCTTGGCTTGTGTGTTAGTATCGTTGAGGAATGTGACATGTTTCTAATAGAAACAATGACTGTAATGTCATGCCCCTCCGCAAGCATCCAACCTGGGAGAGTAGTTTGAAGAGATAACAAGCTTCCTTCAATCTCCTCCATCTCTAGTTAGGAATCACCTATCTGGCTGGGCACAGTGGCCCACGCCTGTAATCCCAGCACTCTGGGAAGCCGAGGTGGGTGGATCACTTGAGGTCAGCAGTTGGAGACCAGCCTGGCCAACATGGTGAAACCCCCTCTCTATTAAAAATACAAAAATTAGCCAGGTGTGGTGATGCGCGCTTGTAATCCCAGCTACTGGGGAGGCTGAGGCAGAAGAATCGCTTGAACCTGGGAGGCAAAGGTTGCAGTGAGGTGAGATCGTGCCACTGCACTCCAGTCTGGGCAACAGAGTGAGACTCCATCTCAAACACACACACACACACACACACACACACACACACACACACACACAGAAGCATCACCTACCTAGACCTACTGGCTCTAAGTCCTAGTTATGCCAATCATCAGCTAAGTGAGTTTGATAGGTTATTAAGCCTCTCTTAGTTTCCTCATCTGTAAAATGGGGACAATAATATATAGCTCGCAGTATGGTTAAGATTGAATGAGATAACGTAAGTCAATTGCCTTGCACATTGTAGACAATCCCAAAATGTTAGTTTCATTACCCGCATAGTCAATTCCCTCGTGGCTGAAATGAGGCCTCTGGCCGTTAAGTGAGTTGCTCCAGATCAGCACACATCAGCTATTTCTACATATCGGTGGCCAGGATTTTACAAATTATAACTGATTGACAAAGTTAATCTTCAACAAAGCCCATTTGCCATTGATGTCCTTTCCAGAAACACAGAGGGCATGATTCACTCTGGGACAAGTGCTTCTCAGGTCTCAGGGTAGATGTGAGCTTTCAGGCCGTCAACTTCTAACAAATTATGTCCAATACAAGTACGGTAATTTTGTGACAATCGTTACTCTGCTGGAAGTTGAGATGAGACGACCAAATATATAATTTTCGTGTTTCAACTTTTCTACACCACGTTATTATCTTTAAATAGAAAATGATGTACAAACAGAATGGTTAGGTGCTCTTCCCCCCTTCTTTCCTGTTAGGTCTCTTCAAACCTCAGTCTTCAAGTTGTCTAGAAAGTGCTGTTTTCAAATATGAAGGGCCAAAGTTTCAATTGGCCTGCTTTCTCTGTCCTTCTGTTATTTACAGGTGCTGATTCTCATTGCAAAAATTCCAATTTACTCATGTAATTACCCAATTTATATGCACAAAGGTGGGCTGCCACTCACAAAAATTAATGCAGCCCCAAATACTGCAGGTGAGGCCAGTTCTTATGTGATTCTTACTTAACACATTCAGACCTGGCTGGGAACTTCACTGGCTAAATTATTTAAGTTATGCCACATCTCTTAATTTTATGTTAGTTCCTTGATGTGGCCCTAATCTAATTTGCCCACAGACGAATCTAGATTTGACTTTACGGGCAGCGGTGAGCTCAGTGAGTTCCTCAGAAGGGTGATGTGATGCTGCTGGAATGTTTACACAATGAATGATTGACTGAGACAAATGAGGAGGCCATCACCACTGAAGCAATGGGTATTGGCTTGAACATGTCCTGGAGATCTGGAAGGACAGCACATCTAGTGCGTCGTAGGTGGGTAAGAAAAGGACTTGTTCCTTAAGAAGTTTGATCATAGTCAGGTTGACTGAGATGACTCTAAGAGTCTCAAACTGCCTAAGAAAATATGGGTTGTTTTGACTGGAGGGAGAAGTGATTTAAGTGTTCTTGTGTAAAGACATTAAGTCTGGTAAGGACATGGGCTTTGATGGAGGGGACCACATCTCATTCATTTCTATTATTATTATTATTATTATTATTATTATTATTATTATTATTTTGAGACCGGATCTCTCTCTGTTGCCCAGGCTGGAGTGCAGTGGTGCGATCTCAGTTCACTGCAGCTTTGACTTCCTGGGCTCAGGCAATCCTCCCATCACAGCCTCCTGAGTAGCTGGGACCACAGGCACATGCCACCAGGCCCAGCTAATTTTTTAGTAGAGATGAGGTCTTGCCATGTTGCCCAAGCTGGTCTTGAACTCCTGGGCTCAAGTGATCAGCCTGCCTGCCTCCACCTCCAAAAGTGCTAAGATTACAGGCATGAGCCACTGTGCCTAGCATCCTGTAGTTTTCTTATATAGTGTTTTGACCTGAGTGCATAGATGTTCAATCAGATATTTGGTGGATAATTGACTAAGTGACGTGGGAACATCTGAACAATAGGATTAGAAGACAAAGCAGGTCCAGGAGGGCTGAGTCAGGTTTTGGTATTGAAGTTTTACATGACTGACAATTGTAACTACGTAAGATGGTTAGTGAGTAAAAGATATGTAAAAACAGCATGTTCCAAAGAATGTTCTTCTCTGACAGACTTCTGTCTCTCTGGGTTACTTGATCTGGCTGGTTGTCTCTGGGTGGCTGACTTTTCCTTACCCTACCATTATGCGAACAGCAAGAGAAAGTGGAGTTCGGTGTCTCTAAACCTGGACTGGTGTGGCTATCAGGAGGCAGGAGGAAAATGATTTTACCTGGCATTGAAAATGATAAAGTCATACTCATGAAGCCCCATTAAGGCAGGACTGCCCTTTGTCCTGAATGTGATTCTGCAGCCGGACCATGCATGCAGGTACCCAGTGATGACAAGGGGACCCTGACAGCTAGGCAAATGACAACCAAGTGGATACCATAAGCCTGAAGTTATGCAATGTTCATATCTCTTCTATTAAAAGCTGCTGCATACCCGTAGTATGTTTCTATCTTTGTGCCTGGCAAGATTTTTTTAAGCTCTTAAAATGACTTGCCATTTAGGTAGGCAAGGCTCCAAAGAATTAAACTGGAAATAACCACAGAGGCTGGCTTTGTGTTTTGACTGGCCTGCAAAAAGAGGAAATTTCCCCTTCTCTCCTTTCTCACATCTCTTTCTCTTTTTTCCTTTTGGATTATTGTCATGTGGTCTTCGTGTGCCGCTCATTTATTCAACAATCTGTAGAAATTTAACATCAAATAATTGAATGATTTCCCTGACAAATTTAAGGAGACAATTGCACTAAAATTCCTCTGATATCCACAGCATATTTAAAAGTCTCATTTAGGCTGGGTGTAGTGGCTCACGCCTATAATCCTAGCACTGTTGGAGTGGGAGGTAGTGAATCACTTGAAGTCAGGAGTTCGAGACCAGCCTGGCCAACATGGTGAAACCTCATCTCCACTAAAAATACAAAAATTAGCTGGGTGTGGTGGTGGGTGCCTATAATATCAGCTACTTGGGAGGCTGAGACAGAATCACTTGAACCTGAGAGGAGGAGGTTGCAGAGAGCCAAGGCTGCGCCACTGCACTCCAGCCTAGGCTACAGACCAAGACTCTGTCTCAAAATAAATAAATAAATAAATAAATAAATAAATAAATAAATAAATGTCTAATTTAACAGTAACATGCTTGGCTTTTGATGCTTTTTGATTTGCCTTATTATCATTATTTTTTGCATCAAGATGTTTTCAGCTGTAATCTTTTCTGGCTCCTCTCTGGTTCTCCACATCTGTGGGCTTCCCTGGCTCCTTTCGAAGGGAAGCATGGTAATGAGAGAGGGTAACGTACAAAGGTCAGAATGTGCCCTTTTTGCTCTGGCAAGCCAAAAATGTTAACGTGACTGGTGGTGCTAAAAAGCAAGCTCCCAAATTGGCCTGTTAATCTTCACTGGTCAAGTTTGAGGAATTTTCTCTATTCCACTTTTCTGATAGGGAAAGTGAATTCCAAACCCGAGGCCAATACTTTCAAGGTTATGGGAAAAGTAAATGCTTTAGTGTCTGCAAATAATCCTTTCTTGACGCAAGAAGAATATACCTATTAATAAAATAAAAATTGTTGTGCAAATATTTCTTTAAAGAGAGACAATAAAAATGACAAGGTGTTTTATACGAAGACCTCCAGCCCGTTGTAAATGTCCTGAGTGACTACTAATGCTGTATTAACCCCAGAGAAAACTGCTTGTAGGGCATGAGCTCAGGAGTCCTCGACTCTGGGAAGCACTGTTTGAGCTGAGACCCTCTCAGCCTGTATAAAAATAAGTGGAAGGTGGCTTCTCTTCAGGAGGGACACATCTCTCCTTTGCTTCCAAAGTGGTTTAATGTGAAATATATTTGGCCTTTGTCCCTGGTTCCTGATACTGAGTTCCTAAAACCCTGGGAATTTCCTGAGTGATAGGAATGTCTTTTGTTATTCATAATGAACGCCTTTTGATCACACCTAAGTTTATGTTAATGAGGTGACTTAGGGTGGGATCCCTAAATAGCCTCAGGTTGGGGCTGAGGAAAGACCAAGCCACTAGAAGTTTGGAATTTTCAGCCCTACATACTAACCTCTGGAAGGCTGGGGGAACTTGCAGGTCAACTCCTATAGAAACTCTCTGTCAAGATTTGATGAGCTTCTGGGTGGTTGAACATGTGGAGATGCTGGGAGTGTCAAAGGCTTTTGAGCCAGAGCAATTCCATCTTGAACAGGGGTTGGGTGAAGTAAGGGAGAGACCTACTGGGCTGCATTCCCAGGAGGTTAGGGAATTCTAAGTCACAGGATAAGACAGGTGGTTGGCAAAAGATACAGGTCACAAAGACCTTGGTGATAAAACAGCATGTAAAGAAGCCGGCCAGAACTCACAAAAACCAAGATGGCAACAAGAATAACCTCTGGTCGCTCTCACTGCTCATTATATGCTAATTATAATGCATTAGCATGCTAAAACATTCCCACCAGCGCCATGACAGTTTACGAATGCCATGGCAAAGTCTGCAAGTTACCCTATATGGTCTACAAAGGGGAAGAACCCTTGGTTATGGGAATTGCCCACCCCTTTCCCGGAAAACTCATGAATAATCCACCCTTTGCTTGGCATATATACAAGAAATAACTAGAAGTATAATCAGCTGAGCAGTCTACGACAGTGGACCTATAGAGTAACCATTCTTTTATTCCTTTACTTTTCTAATAAACTTACATTCACTTTACTCTGTGGATTCGCCCTGAATTCTTTCTTGCATGAGATCCAAGAACCCTCTCTTGGGGTCTGGATAGGGACCCCTTTCTGGTAATAGGAGGGTGGTATGTGGGAGAGGGCATGGAGGCTCCACAACCCCCATACTGAGAGAGAGTACTAGCTGGATTTCCTAGGCCAACTAAGAATCCCTAAGCCTAGCTGGGAAGGTGACAGCATCCACCTTTAAATTTACAACTTACCTCACACCTGACCAATCAGAGAGCTCACTATAGTGCTAATTAGGTAAAAACAGGAGGTAAAGAAATAGTCAGCCATCTATTGCCTGAGAGCATGGCCGGAGGGACAAGGATCAGGATATAAACCCAGGCATTCAAGTCGGCAACGGCAATCCCCTTTGGGTCCCCTCCTCTTATATGGGAGCTCTGTTTTCACTCTATTTCACTCTATTAAATCTTGCAACTGCACTCTTCTGGTCCGTGTTTTGTTATGGCTCAAGCTGAGCTTTCGCGCGCCATCCATCACTGTTGTTCGCCGCCATCGCAGACGCGGCTGACTTCCATCCCTCCAGATCCAGCAGGGTGTCCACTGTGCTCCTGATCCAGTGAGGCGCCCATTGCCGTTCCCTATCCGGCTAAAGGCTTGCCATTGTTCCTGCACGGCTAAGTGCCTGGGTTCATCCTAATCGAGTTGAACACTAGTCACTGGGTTCCAGGGTTCTCTTCGGAGACCCACGGCTCCTAATAGAGCTATAGTACTCACTGCATGGCCCAAGATTCCATTCCTTGAAATCTGTGAGGCCAAGAATCCCCCAGGTCAGAGAAGAGGAGGCTTGCCACCATCTTGGAAGTGGCCAGCCGCCATCTTGGAAGTGGCCTGCCACCATCTTGGGAGCTCTGGGAGCAAGGACCCCCTGGTAACAGTACCTTACTCTCTCCATCTTTCCATTTGGATGTTCATCGCTGCCCTTTATAATAGACCAGTAAATGTAAGGGAACTGCTCCCTTGAGTTCTGTGAGCCATCATTGTGTTACTGAACTGAACTGGGGTCTGCTCTCCTGATGCAGTAAAGTCAGACACTGAGAACCAGGTTTGCAGCTGGAGAAAAAACACAGCATTTATTGGAGGGCACCCTGCAAGGAGAATGGGCAGCTAATAGACCCAAATTCCCCAATAACTTACAGGCAAAGGTTTTTAATATTTATTTGTTTGCTTGTTTGTTTTTTGAGATGGAATTTTGCTCTTGTTGCCCAGGCTGGAGTATAGTGGTGTGATCTCAGCTCACTGTAACCTCCGCTTCTTGGACTCAAGCAGTTATCCTGCCTCAGCCTCCCAAGTAGCTGGGATTACAGGCATGCACCACCACTCCTGGCTAATTTTTTGTGTTTTTAGTAGAGACAGGGTTTCACCATGTTGGTCAGGCTGGTCTTGAACTCCTGACCTCAGGAGATCCAACCACCTTGGCCTCCCAAAATGTTGGGATTACAGGCATGAGCCACTGAATCTGGCCAGGCAAGGGTTTTTTAAAGGTTAGGGTACGTTTCAGGAAAACAAGTTGCAGGTCAAATCTTAAACCAACACATGGAGGTTAAGCGTTAGTCTGGCGTGGGGGTGTGACTCCTTCCAGGCCCCTCAGGAAGAAATTTAGAGAAAAAATGGCAGTCAGAGGTCAGTCCTCAGTTTCCCTTCAAGTGACATCCATGTGACATCATGTGAGTTGCTTCCAAAAAACAATGCAAGTACATATGTCAAGATGTTACTCTTCCATTTCTATAGGGAGCCCAAACACCTTGTGGCTCTGGCTTGCTTGGGAGATTACTGCTGCTATCTTCTTGCTTATCAGGCTGCTCATTTACTTTTTATTTTTTTTTTGACACAGGGTCTTTTTCCATTGGCCAGGCTAGAGTGCAGTGGTGTAATCATAGCTCACTGCAGCCTCCAACTCCTGGGCTCAAGTGATCCTCCCTGCTCACCCTCCTGAGTAGCTGGTAGCTGGGATTACAAGCACATGCCACCATGCCTGGTTAATTTTTGTATTTTTTATAGAGATGGGGTTTCACCATGTTGGTCAGGCTGATTGTAAACTCCTGGGTTCAAGTGATCCTCCCACCTTGGCCTCCCAAAGTGCTGAGATTACAGGTGTTAATCACTGGGCCTAAGTGCCTGGAAATTCCCTTATAGAGACTCAAGACTTCTCCTGGAAGCCCTAAGAGGGGTCCCTGCTCCGTCTCACTAGCAAATTATCCAATCCAAAGGGGTGGAATCATGAGACCCTGA
The DNA here is from genome assembly GCF_002776525.5 of Piliocolobus tephrosceles. Lineage (NCBI taxonomy): Eukaryota > Metazoa > Chordata > Mammalia > Primates > Cercopithecidae > Piliocolobus > Piliocolobus tephrosceles. The sequence continues at coordinate 97,721,401 of NC_045442.1, forward strand.
TTTATAGCCAGTTAATCAAAAGCACAAGCTGCAACCCAGGATTCACCATTGGTGTCTGAAGTGGGGGCAGCCTTGTGTGGCTGAGCCCTCAATCTGCGGGTCTGACAGTAGTTCCAGGTAGCGTCAGACCCAGCGACAGAATTGAATTGAATTATAGGACTCCAAGTTGGTGTCTGCTGGAGAATTTCTTGGTGTATTTGAAAAAACAAATCCAAAACCAAAACCACGTATCGGGTTGCAGAAGTGTTATATGTCGAGTGTGAAAGCAGAGAGAAAAAACAGTTTGATTTTTCCTTTACATAAAGGTTCTGAGTAAAGGAAGGAATGGAATGAAACAGAAGGTTCTGGTATCACCTGGTGTAAATGAAATTCAGGGCAGTCAGTAACAAAGTCATCTTTTAAAGCTCTAACAATCAGAAAGCTTAAATGTGTTTTATTTTTAGGTTTATAAAACTTATAACTGGAAAAGTTGTTACATCTCAGATATCCACTCTTCACACTTCTTTTGTCTTCCCTTCCCTTCTCAATGAGCATCAAACCCCTCCCAGGTAAGGAAGACTTTAGGACAACCTGGTTAAAGTCACAGACCAGGGACAAAGACAATCCGACTCTGGTGGGGTGATGTGGATGAGGATGTTACTCAGAAAGGTGGCTGAGGCCACGTGGGGATCACTTGAGCCCAGGAGTTTAAGACCAGCCTCGGTAACACAGCAAGATTTTGTTTCTACAAATATTAAAAAAAAAAAAAAAAAAAAAAAAAAAATTAGCCCAAAGGCATGGTGGTGTGGACCTGTAGTCCCAACTACTTGGGAGGCTGAAGTGAGAGGATCACTTGAGCCCAAGAGGTTGAGGCTGCAGTGAGTCATGATCATACCACTGCATTCCAGCCTGGGTAACAGAATGATACCCCCATCTCTATAAAATACAAATAAAAAAAGAAATAGCCAGTCATGGTGGCACATACCTGTAGTCCCAGCTACTCAAGAGGCTGAGGCAGGAGGATCACTTTAGCCCTGGAGTTTGAGGCTGCAGTGAGCCATGATTGCACCACTGCACTCCAGCCTGGGCCACAGAGCAAGACCTCATCTCAACAATTAAAACTTAAAAAAAAAAGTGGCCAGCATGAGGGGTCAGAAGCAGAAATACAAAGATACATTATCCTCAAGTCAAGGCAGAATGTGACAATTGTCATAACTCATGCACAAAGAAAGCTGTGGGTCTTCAGAAGACAGTCCACATCCTGTGAGATTTAAAAAAAAAATGGTAATAGAAAACCAATGGTTGTGGTTCAAAGTGCTCAAAAACCTAAGGTTAGATAGGAGTGTCAGATACTGAGCAAACGTGATCCTGTTGTTTTAATTTTGCATTTTTGTTTTGAGTATTGGTGGCATTTGAGCCATTCCCTTAAAAAGTAAAGGATATGCACCCTTTTTATTTTATAGATAGATACAGCTTTCTTGTAGCAAGAAAGGAGTATTTGCAGACACAGAAGTATTTATTTTCTCTTCATTTTCAAAGTACTTGTCTTAGGTTTGGAATTCACTTTCCATCATGAAAGTGGAATAGAGCAAATCACCCTTTATTCCTTTTGTTACTGCAAATTTGAACATAACGGTCATGTCTGTCATGACACTGGCCTTTCTGATCACTTACGTGTCAGACGCTGGGCTGAGGCCTTTAATGACAGGATCCTACTTAATCTTCCCATTTTACAGATGAGGAAACAGAGGTTCAAATTGCTTAATTGGTCCAAGGTCCCAAGAGACTTAAACCAGGGCTGTCCGGTGTGGAAGCCCAAGCACCTTCAGTTTCACTTCACTGCTTGGGACTGGTACTCCCTCAGTGCACACATGAAACCACCTTTGCCAGATTATGATAGTAAGAGAAATCTGACATAACTGACGCCATCTTGCTTCTGACCTCCAAGTTGTCCTTGATCATTCCTGGGTATAGGCCAAACTAACTTTGGGAGAAGTTTAGTTTACAGTTTAACTTGAAGGCAAAGATGGTAATAGTCTCTCCCTAAAATTAACGCTCTCCTTGTTTAGGGATTGAAAACCACCTTTGTGAGTCTAATAAGAGAGCATGAGAATAGGATTATGGGAAGGGCATGAACTCTGCTAAAATGTAACATAGTTTCTATAATCCCTTACTGATCAGAAGTCCTATAGCCAGGAGTCACAAGGTTTGTGATTTCCCCAGGTGCACCTATAGATAACATTGCCATTGTAAAACTGAAGATGGGTTTTTGGAGATATTTCTCAGACTGACCCTACCCAGGCTCATGACTCACGACTCAACTGGTCCTGTAGCCCCACACCCCTGTAATTTAATTCACAACCAATCAACAGCACCCATTTCCTAGTCCCCTGCTCACCAAATCGTCCATAAAACCCCTGACCTCTGAGCCTTTAGGAAGACTGTTTTGAGAGATAACCCCAATTCTCTCACAGGGGCCATACTTGCATCAATTAAACTCTTTCTCTACTGCAATGCCGGGGTCTCAGTGAGTTGATTTTGCCTGTGCAGTGGGCAGGAAGGACCCACTGGCAATTACCCATGCATTGCAGTTGTAGGGGAGCCATTGCCCACCTGATCCCTTCTGTCCTTCCCCATGGCTCTTGAAACTTTCCTATTCATTGGTTGTCTCTTGGTTCTTGAACTTAATTTACTCTCCTCCATTGTGTTTGAAGTGAATTTGTTGCATGACTTTGTTTGCTTTTATTTCTGTTTTTGAAAACAGTGTTTTGATGGGGTTTGAGAGAAAGAGGTGGTGGAGACACAAGAAGCCTGAAGGAAGCAGAGTCAGAGGCATTAGTGACAGAAAAATGATAGTATAGACCAGGGATTCTGAAGGAAATTTGTGTTCTTCCTAATTCTGTTGAGGCCAGCTTTGCTTCCTGATCCAGAAGATATTGTCTCCTAGGCCCTGTACTGAACTTAACACTGAGGTTTAAGGGGTAAAAACTAGAAGAAGAAAAAGGAACAGAAACCATGTAATATTTGGGTAATATATTTAAAACTTTGCTTTCTCTTTCCAAAATTGCAGGCATGTTTTTTTTTTTTTTTACATTTTTCTTTCTGTATTGGCCTGACATTTATGTATTCATTAAATAATTAATTGCTGGTATACATGAAAGAGGTGGTTTTTAAGTATGCATTAATTTATTAAATTGAACATCACCTAATAGTTGCAAATATAATCTGCAGTCCATGGGTATGCTTGCAGAAATCTGCAGAGGAATTCCCATAAATTTTGTGTTAAAGCAACTCTTCATGCTTTGAAATGTGCCTCTTGCTGGCTTTGCATGTATTTTTGTGAGGAATACAAATAAGTGGACATAAATAAAACATTTAAAAACTATTACCCATCCAGATTGCTATACTTAATATCTGAACTTGGGGAAACCAGATTGCTTTTATTGGCTAGCTTTCTAGGTAGAGGAATATTTGAAACTGCTAAATGTTTTGAAGGTAGTATTAAGGGATTAGTAAACTGAAATTTTAACTTCCATAGATCTGTAATTATCTACAGATAGAGTCACGAAAGTCTTAGGCTAGTTTGAGACAATCAGGGTTTGCACCTTTTAAAATAATACAATGAAGAGTTGAGTAAATGTCTTCAGGGCATGCTGAGTGATGAAAGCAAATCTTCACCTGTAAGACTAAATTATTTTTAAATGCTCTTTATTTATTTTATTTCATTTCATTTTATTCTTTTGAGATGGAGTCTGTCGCTTAGGCTGGAGTGCAGGGACACAATCTCGGCTCACTGCAACCTCTGCTTCCCAGGTTCAAGTGATTCTCCTGCCTCAGTCTCCCAAGTAGCTGGAATTACAGGCATGTGCCACCACTCCTGGCTAATTTTTTGTATTTTAGTAGACAGGAGGTTTCACCATATTGGCCAGGCTGGTCTCAAACTCCTGACCTCAAGTGATCCACTCCCAAAGTGCTGGGATTACAGGCGTCAGCCACTGCAACTGGTCACATATATTTATTTATTTTATTTTTATTTATTTATTTATTTATTTTTTGAGATGGAGTCTTGCTCTGTAACCCAGGCTGGAGTGCAGTGGCGCAATCTCTGGCTCCATCCTCCAGGTTCACACCATTCTTCTGCTACAGCCTCCTGAGTAGCTGAGACTACAGGCGCCTGCCACCATGCCCTGCTAATTTTTTTGTATTTTCAGTAGAGACAGGGTTTCACCATGTTAGCCAGGACGGTCTCGATCTCCTGACCTCATGATCTCCCTGCCTCGTCTCCCAAAGTGCTGTGATTACAGGCATGAGCCACCGTGACTGGCCACATTTACTTTTTAATTGTGACATATGTTCATCGAGAAAATGGAAAATACAGAATATAAATAATTTCTTTCTTTTTTTTTTTTTTTTTTGAGACAGAGTCTTGCTCTGTTGCCCAGGCTGGAGTGCAATGGTGCGATCTCGGCTCACTGCAACCTCGGCCTCCCAGGTTCAAGCAGTTCTCCTGCTTCAGCCTCCTGAGTAGCTGGGACTTCAAGTGCCTGCCAACACACCCGGCTAATGTTTGCATTTTTAGTAGAGGCGGGGTTTCACCATGTTGGCCAGGCTGCTCTCGAACTCCTGACCTTAAGTGATCTACCCACCTCGGCCTCCCAAACTGCTGGGATTACAGGTGTGAGCCACTGCAGCCGGCCAAGAAAAATATTTTAAGAGAAGCATTCACAATTCTACTACCCCAATTTTTGGGGGAGTGTCATAGGAATACATATTCATCTACACAAAGTAATTACATAAATATATTAAATATACAATTATACAACTACCTTTTACCATTCAACATTTTTTATCTTAAGCATTTTCCATAATAGTAACTATGCCTCAAAATACCATTTTTGAGGACTGAATGAATTACTATCTTTTGGATATCCAAAAGTTAGTATTAACAGTATTCCACTGGTATACCACTTAGAATTTATTTAGCATAAATAAATAACCCTAATGGACAATCTTATATTTATTTATCTTTAGGTTGGTATGTGTTTTTGTATAGATAGTTAAGTAGCTCGCTTTCTTAGGACAATGTCTAGTAGGAGAATGCTTAAATTAAAGATTATGAGCATTTTCACAATCCACATTTGGATCCTAGGTCAGTTTTTCAAAGTCATCCATGCCAGGAGCTGCTGATTTGTAGCCAGTCTCCTTTGGCGAGGGTAGACTGCCATAACGGACAATTCCAATTTATGATGGGTATCGTCCCAATTGGCAGATACAAGGCTCTGTGAGTTTGGCAGCAATAGGTTCCATCCAGGGCTTATTTTACCTCCACCTGCCCAGAGTTCATTATGGACCCTGGAGGAAGGCCCATCCATCCACAATGAGCTCCTAGTGGGCAGAGGAAACAATGGCAGCTATTGAGATGCTGGCTGGAGATGTCAACTTTATGCAGACAACTGTGTCTCTTATTCAGTTCACCAGCTGCCCCTGAATATCCCAGTGAACTACTCACCCCTCAAATGTCCTTCTTAACGGGATGAGGGGGAGGACTGGGAGAAGGATAACAAATGTCTACTGGATAAAGCAATTCATCTCTAGGAAAGTAAGAACGAATGTGGAAAGTGCGTCTGGAGAAGACGCCGTATTCTGTTTTTGGCCAAATGCGAACATCTATAGATAAATTGCTCTGTTTCCAGCACATGCAGATTTGACCACCTGTGAATTTAATTGGGGCATACCCAAGTAGCAATTTAGGTAATCTGCTCATTTATAAAGTTGGTGCCTGTGATTTATCCCCAGAACGAGGGGGAGTTGGTTTTCTTTTGATTTTTCAAAGTTGAAAAAAAAATGGTTATCTTACTTGAGGCTAGTTTAAAGTTTAAAGGAGGGCAGTGACCCAGGGTCATCGGTCACTTTGTGCATACATCTGTTTCCTCTGGGTCACAAGTCAATGTAGCCTCTCTGTTTTCAATTATTATATTATTCTCATTCTCTGGGATTCCCTGCTCCAGCAGCTGTCAGTCTGTTCCCAAACAGCAGCTCTGAAATGGCATCTGATGCGGGATCTGGGTGGACAGGGTCCAGAGAGCTGCTGACTGGGAGAAAGATGCGTTTAGGGGTGAAGTGATTCCTAATGTCCATGGTTAACAAGAAATGTAGGCATTTGATAATTACAGTTGCACTCAAAGCTTGCAATGGAAGGCACCGTTTCACCGCAGCAAGTCAGACACTATGCACAGTGCATTCCTCGGTGGTTTATGTTGGAAGGTAATGGATTCTGACTGTGGACTCCCTGAAGGGACCCCCGGTGTCTCCTTTATCTCTAGCCTCAGAGTTCAGCACTTGGCCCAGCCCACTCCGTGATTGTGAATTCATGGGAAATGGCCTTAAATAACAAATCTTTTTCATCACACTCGGATTTGTACTAGGAAAAAATAACCTGGAAAGAGGCCTGCATCGACTAATTTTGATTAACCTACAAGTGAACCAAGTTACTCACCCCTGCAGCCAATTCTGCTCCCTCCAGTGAATATGGGTGCCAAAATTAAAGCAAGAACATAATTTTTAAAAATAAGTACATTTCAGGCTGGGCGTGGTGGCTCACGCCTGTAATCCCACTCTGGGAGGCCGAGACGGGTGGATCACCTGAGGTCATCAGGAGTTCAAGACAAGCCTGGCCAACATGGTGAAACCCTGTCTCTAGTAAAAATAGAAAAATTTGCTGGGCATGGTGGCATGCCTATAATCCCAGCTACACAGGAGTCTGAGGCAGGAGAATTGCTTGAACCCAGTAAGTGGAGGTTGCAGTGAGCTGAGATCAGCCACTGTTCCCAAGCACACACCCTATAAACCCAGCCTGGTAACAAGAGCGAAATTCCATCTTAAAAAAAATAAAATAAAATAAATTAAATAAATAAAATAAAATAAAATATAAAATAAAATACTCCATTTCAGGTAATCTTTCTGTAAAACCTCCCATAGAATCCTCTTACCCATTATCATTGAATTGCTATGGACCATGAGAGATCTTTTCTCTTTTGCCTTTCAGTAAGTAAATGATCAAATCACCCAGGACAGATGAGGCTGTCTCCTTTGTTCTTAAAGATCCCCATGATAATATCAGGTATTGGCAAGCATGGGAAGAAATGGATTCTCTAAGGCACTGTAGGTATTAGTTGCTACTTTCAGCATTGTCTGTAATAGGAAAAATTTAAAACAGTCTAAGAATCTACAAAAAGGGAATAGTTGAATAAATTATTTTGAGCCATATTATGGAATACTTTATAAAAGGTAGATCAATATACACTGATACAGAAAGATCACCAAGATGAATATTTTTGGAATGAAAGAATAAGTATAGAATATTATGTATAGTGTGATAGCATCTACCATATATAAATAGAATGCTATCCACCAGATATATGTACTCATGGGGGAAGTGTGCGCATGTGTGGATGTAAGAAAAAGATCTGGAAAAACACAGGGCAAATTGATTAGTGTGTTGTGCACTTTTTGAAAGGAAAATTAGGTGTGGTGGGAGAGAGTGTGGTCTGAGGTACTTCAACTCTATTTGTAATGTTTAAAATGAAGATAACTGGCATTTATCTATTTTTTATATATTCTATTTGTTACTTTTAATTTACTTTTTGTTTTTTTCTGAGACAAGGTCTCATTCTGTCACCCAGGCTGGAGTGCAATGGCGCCATCATATCTCATTGCAGCCTTGAACGCCTAGGCTCAAGTGATCCTCTCACCTCAGCCTCCCAAGTAGCTGGGACCACAGGCGCATGCCACCGCACCTGGTTAATTTTTGTATTTTATTTTTGTAGAGCTAGGGTCTCACTATGTTGCCCAGGCTGGTGGCAAACTCCTGGGCAAAGCGATCTACCCGCCTTGGCCTCCCAAAGTACTGGGAGTAGAGGCATGAGCCACTGTGCCCAGTCAGTCTTATTACTTTTCATATTAGTTCACTTATTACTCTATTAAAGTAATAGTTATTATTGATTGCTTATGAATTTATTGATTACTTATTCAATTTAAAAAGGGAAAAGTAAAGCTCTCTAGAGCGAGGCACCCAGCAAGCACTCAATAGATGCTGTCAGGCATGTTGCTCGAAGGGCATGTGATTCCAATGTTTGTTGTGTCCTTGATTACAGACTGAATCAGGCTGAAATCCTTCTCATCTTGGCTTGAGCTTATGCTTATTTTTCCTGTTTCTGCCCTCCCATTGGGCATTTTGAAAATTCAAAGAACACGTCCAGCGTTTCCTACTCTTGTCAGAGGGCGTTTCCTTCTGACAGGCCTGTTTGACATTCTGCCTGCTTACCTGGCTCCCTTGGCGGGGAGAAAGTTCTTGGCTCTGGATCTGGCTGCCCCGGATCATGGTGGTACTCGCTGGTGAACAAGCACATCAGCTCCCTGCTCGGTTAACGTGAGCACTTACGGACAGGGTCTGTCCACATCTTCTCGACAGAACATAGGAGTGGTCCCTGCTGGCTTAGGGGGAAAAAATTAAGATTCATTTTTCCTTGTAAAAGTGATTGACCCAGGGAAAAAATGTCCACACCAAACTTGAGCTGTTAAGCCATTCTGTGGACAATTAGTTCCCTGTGGGTTGTTGCATATCAATACATATCTGCAAACTCAGAGATTTAACAACTCCAGCCAAACACACTTATCTACCCACAGTGGGATAAAGTGTTCACAGTAGATTATGTTAACTGTTGATCCAAGTTCTTTTTAGCACATGAAAACAGCTGTCTTACTTTTCTCACAAGTCAGCAGCCTGCAGAATTCTATTACCTGAGTCAAATTTAACACAATTTAAATTCAAATAGATGAGCTTTATGATGAGAGACAAATAGAAACAGAGAATCCCATCTCTGGTGGTGGGGAGAGGCCAGGTGAGAGCAGAATCAATCTACTGGAAATTATTTGCAGGGAAGAGAGCATGGCCCAGTTTTAAATTTCACCACTTGGCCCTGTTTGGTTCCTTCTATCAAATAATGATGTTAGTCTCAACCCCTACCCCTTGAATCGGACCCCAGCAGGATGCTACAATGATAGCCAGTACCAAGTTCTAGAAGCTTTCCCGTCTTGGGTAATTTCCTGACTTTTAAAAATGTCTTTCTTAGGTGGTTTCCATCCATGCAAATTGATGAGAAGCATATGCTGAATAAAATGCCGCCCCAGAGAAGAGCAGAGGAGACAGGAGGCCTCGAGAAGAAAATGCCCACTCTCCCAATTTTTCTGCTTCAGCCTTGCTAGAGCTCTGCATCCAGTGCGCCGGCCTCGCCGCCAGCTGCAAGTCCATTCATTTTCAGTGGAAGCTCCACCCTCCCAAGGCCCTGGCTGGATACCATTCCCTCTTTCCTACTGCAAAAGCCAAGGTCCCCTCCAGGCGGAGGTCTGCCGGTGTAACTGCTCTTTCAGATCCAGACGACAAGATCCCCCAGTGGGATAGGCCCTCTCTCTCCCCAGGCCCTTCTGTGGCCCAAGATGGCCTGGAGAAGTCACACACCCACCTCTTCCCAAGACAGGGTCCTCTGAACTCTGGGGACTCCTCCTGTCCATTTTTTTTTTAAGACTCTAGAATTACTTGTTGGATCAAGTTCCTGCCTCATCAGTTGAAAATATTTCTATTATTTTTCTGTGTCTTTTAAGGTGGTGCATTATAGAAATGTAGCTGATTGTAAGTTCAATGTGTCTCAGACTGTGAAACTACATGTCTGAGAGGAGAGGTGAGAATGTCCAAACTTTGCACGTCTTGGAAGTGCGATGAGCAGGCTATGAGGCCCACACCACTGATGTTTGCTCGGTACAGAATTCTTGTCTGCAGAGCGGCAAACAGGAGTGGAGTTGTGGCTGAATCAGATTCTGTGTCCTAGCTGTGGCCACTGTTCCCCAGCACACACGCTATACCTGTCTAAGGGCCTCCCTCTAGGTTCCCCTGCTTCTCTCTTTCTATCTCACACACATCTTTTACCAGCTCCCTTGCGTTGAATATCAGATAATATTAAAATCATACAGGCATACTTCCAATATATTGCAGGTTTGGTTCCAGACCACCACAATAAAACAGTTATCACAATAAAGTTAGTAACACAATTGTCTTTGTTTTCCAGGGCATGTAAGTTATATTCACATGACACTGTAGTTTTTTAAGTGTGCAATGGCATTATGTCTAAAAACCTATGTGAACACCTTAATTTAAAAATATTACAGCCAGGCATGGCGACTCATGCCTATAATCCCAGCACTTTGGGAGGCCAAGGCAGGCAGATTGTTTGAGGCCAAGAGTTCGAGACCAGCCTGGCCAATATGGTGAAACCTCATCTCTACTAAAAATACAAAACTTAGCCAGGCAGAGTAGCATGCACATAATCCCAGCTACTCCAGAGGCAGAGGCATGAGGATTGCTTGAACCCGGGAGGTGGGGATTGCATTGAGCCAAGATTGTATCACAGCACTCCAGCCTGGGCCACAGAGTGGGACTTCATCTCAAAAAATAAATAAATTAATAGTAATAAATAAATAAGTAAAAATATTGCTAAAAACGTTAATGATTCTCTGAGCCTTCAATGAATAAATTGTCGTCTTTTGTTGGTAGAGGGTTTTGTCTCAGTATTGATGGCTGCTGACTGATCAGGGTGGTGGTTGCTGAAGACTGAGGTGGCAGTGGTCATTTTTTAGAATAAGACAGCAATGCAGTTTGTGGCACGGATTGACTCTTCCTTTCATGAGAGATTTCTCTGTAGTATGCAATGCTATTTGATAGCATTTTACCCACAGTAGAACTCCTTTCACAATTGAAGTTAATCCTCTCAAACGCTGCCACTGTGTTATCAACTAAGTTTATGGAATATTCTAAATCTTTTGTTGTCATTTCAACAATGTTTACAGCACCTTCACCAGAAGTAGGTTCCATATCTTCAGAAAGCAATTTCTTTGCTCATCCATGAAAAGCAACTCCTCAACTGTTCAAGTTTTATCATAAGATTGCAGCAATTCAGTCACATCTTCAGGCTCCATTTCTAATTCTAGTTCCCTTGCCATTTCCACTACATCTGCAGTTCTTCCCTCCACTGATGTCTTGGACCCCAAAATGTCATCCATGAGGGCTGGAATGAACTTATTCCGAACTTCTGTTAATATGGATATTTTGACCTCCTCCTATGAATCACGAATGTTCTTAATGGCATCTAGATAGGCGAATTGTTTCCTGAAGGTTTTCAATGTAAACTATAGCCTTACAAAATATATTCCTTAAATAGTAAGACTTGAAAGTTGAAATTTCTTCTTGATTCATGGGCTGCAGAATGGATGTTAATAGGCATGAAAGCAACATTAATCTTCTTGTACATCTCCATCAGAGCTCTTGGGTAACCACCAGGTGCATTGTCAATGAATGGTAGTATTTTCAAAGGAATCTTTTTTTATCTAAGCAGCAGGTCTCAACAGTGGGCTTAAAATATTCAGAAGCTATGCTGTAAACAGATGTGCTGTCACCTAGGCTTTGTGGTTCCATGTATAGAGCTCAGGTTGAATACATTCAGAATAATTCTTAAGGGCTCTTGGATTTTCAGAACAGTCAATAAACATTGGCTTTAACTGAAAGTCACCAGCTGCATTAGCCCCTAAGAGAGTCAGCCTTTCCTTTGAAGCTTTGATGCTAGGCAGTGACTTCTTTTCTCTAGGTATGAAAATCTTAGGTGGCATATTCTCCCACAGAAGTCTGTTCATCTACACTGAAATTCTGTTGTTTACTGAAGCTATCTTCATCCATGATCTTAGCTAGATCTTCTGGATAACTTGCTGCAGCTTCTCCACCAGGATTTGCTGCTTCACCTTGCACTTTCATGTTGCGGAGATGGTTTCTTTTCTTAAACCTCATGCACAAACCTCTGCTAGCTTCCAACTTTTCTTCTGCAGCTTCCTCATCTGTCTCAGCCTTTATAGAATGGCATGAGGCAGAGCCTTGCTGTGGATTAGGCATTGGCTTAAGGGAATGTTATGGCTGGTTTGATCTCCTACCTAGACCACTCAAACTTTCTCCATGTTGGTAGTGAGGCTGTTTTATCACTTATCTGTTCACTGGAGTAGTGCTTTTTATTTCCTTCAATAACTTTTCCTTGACACTCACAACTTGGCTAACTGGATCAAGAGGCCTAGCTTTCATCCTATCTCAACTTTTGATGTGCCTTCCTCACTAAGCTTAATCATTTCTAGTTTTTGATTTAAAGTGATAGACATGCAACTCTTCCTTTTACCTGAATACTTAGAAGTTATTGCAAGGTTATTAATTGGCCTAATTTCTGCATTTTTGTGTCTTGTGGAATAGGAAGACCCTAGGAGAGGGAGAGAGACTGGAAAACGGCCAACTGGTGGAGCATTCAGAACACACACAACATTTATTAAGTGTTCTGTCTTATATGGGCATGATTTGTGCTGCCCCCAAACAATTACAATAGTAACATCAAAGATCACTGATCACAGACTACCCTAACAGATATATTAATAACAAAAGCATTTGAAGAGTTGCAAAAATTACCAAAATGTGACACAGAGATACACAGTGAACATATGCTGTTGGAAAAATGGTGCCTACAGACTTGCTTGATGTGGAATTGCCATAAACCTTCCACTTGTGGAAAATGCAATATCTGCAAAGTGCAATAAGGTGAAGTGCAATAAAATGAGGTCTGCCTGTACCTAATTTTGGTATGTGGAGATCCTTTTATGACAGTCTGACTCGCCACCTCTTGTGGATAGAACTACATCCTCCAAAAATATATGTTCAAGTCCTAATCCCCATACCCATGTAAGTGACCTTATTGGGAAATTGGTTCTTTGCAGATGCAGTTAGTTAAAATGAGGTCATGCTGGCATCGGGTGGCCTCTAATCCAACATGGCTGGTGTCCTTGTAAGAAACTAGAAGAGACACCAAGACACTTGCTCAGAGGGAAGTTGTCATGTGGCTATAGAGACAGTGTTTGGAGTGAAGCAGCTATGAGCCAAGGGATGATAGAAGGGACAGATTCTCCTGCACAGGCTCCAGAAGGAATCAGTCCTGACACTTTGATTTTGGACTTTGAGACTCCAGAATTGTGATACAGTAAATTTCTCTTAACGTAAGCCACCCAGTTCATAGTAATCTGTTACAGCAGCCTTCAGAAACTAACACACTACCCAAGCAACAACTTTACCTCCTTCCACATCCTGAACCCATCTACAGCAGGTGCTCTGCTGTCCCGTTCACACACCTCAGGTACTTGTAACTCACAAGTTTCTGTATCTTTAGGGTCCAACACTGGGAACCACAGAGAAAATAAGCTCAGAAAAAAAGGCAATCGGGTTTTCTCAGACCACAATGACCTCTGAGTAATGAGGCATTTGCTCCCCAGGTGAAGAACCTTAGCTGGTCAGCTGAAAAACTTATAATATAAATTGAAGTTAAGTGTAATAATAAAATAGACAAGGGCAGATGATCTATCATGACACCTGTGTGGTGTGGTCTTTTCCCATAGAACTTAAATGCTGTGGTCAATATTTAAGAGAAATTGGGATATGAGGGTAGCTGCATGAAACCTGTCTGGTTCAACTTTTATGTAACAAAGTTGTGAGCTGTTTTTCAGTTACCATGGACCCTCAAGTCACGTAACCTGAGCATTCCCAGATGAATCAAGTGTGCAACCACAGGGGGAACCCAAGTGCTCAGATAGAGCATGGGGAACTGAATTAAGAAGCGGACACATCATGGTAGGATCCAGGATCCAATCAGATGGAGACCTGGTGTCACCTCACAGCAAAATCCAGTCAGATCACGCCACTTGGCATCACCTCATTGCAACATCCAATCAGATCACACTTCATTACCCCATACTTGTAAAACCTGACCCAGCCCCCAGCTCAGGGAGGCACTGCTTTGGGAATTATCCCTGGGATTCTCCTTACTTGTTTCAAGTAATAAAATCCCCTGGCTAAATCCTCCTTGGTTGTGGTCATTGAGCTGATACCCACCAAACAACTGAACGTACCCATTGTGTAGGTAACACAAATGCAGCAAAGTCTAGTGCCTCAGAAGCAGCGTGTAGTCAGAAGCAGCCTATCTGGTTGGATTATCTAAGAGTGGAACTTTTTTCTTTTTTATTTTCTTTTTCTTTTTTTTTTGAGATGGAGTCTTGCTCTGTCCCAGGCTGGAGTGCAGTGGCATGACCTCGGCTCACTGCAATCTCCACCTCCTGGATTCAAGTGATTCTCCTGCTTCAGCCTTCTGAGTAGCTGGGATTACAGGAGCACGCCACCACCCTTGGGTAATTTTTGTATTTTTAGTAGAGACAGGGTTTCTCCATGTTGGTCAAGCTGGTCTCGAATTCCCGACCTCAGGTGATCCGCCCGCCTTGGCCTCCCAAAGTGCTGGGATTACAGGCGTGAGCCACTGCTCCTGGCCAAGAGTGGAATTTCTGGCATCCAGCCCATAGGAAACACATTAAGTATACACTCACAGTTCTACCATTGTGTACTCTGATGGAGTCCATGGTCAAACATTAGGGCTTCAATCTTATGGGTCAGATTTTTCTGGCCATAATGAAGCTGGAGAAAATTGGGATACATTTCCATTTCTGTGTTTAGTTTTTCAATTTTTGCCATCTTCCACTATTCATAGATAGTCATGCTCCTTGACTTGATTCAAGGAAATGCTATAAAGTTTCTTAAGTCTTTTCCCTTACACATACTTGTAGGGCAAATGGCACTTATGAGGCATCTATATAGAAAGAAAGAACTGCTGGGCATGGTGGCTTATGCCTGTAATCCCAGCACTTTGGGAGGCTGAGGTGGGAGGATTGCTTGAGGTCAGGAGTTTGAGACCAGTTTGGATAACACAGGGAAATCCTGTCTCTACAAAAAAATGTAATTAATTAAAAAATAAAGAGAGAGCTAAAATAGAGTTGAATGAACGAATAAGTTAGTAAGAGAATGGAGGCTATAAAACTCTAAATCGATTTGCTGACTTTTCAAGCTGATATCCTTCTCAGGGCAACAGAGATGGAAGAGGAAGTCCCTGGTGGGTTGCGTGGTCAGGCATAAGAAGAGGAAGAGTAATTCTCACTCATTCCATAAGAACAGCTGCTGCTTCTTTCACTAGTTAGGCAGAAATTCTTTTTAGAAGTCATGAAGGATTTTACATGTATTAAGTTATGGATTTTTTTTTTTGCTTTTGCATATTTCCAGTTTTTTCTTCTTTTATTTTTCCCACTCCAGGCTATATCCGTGCGATTTGTGGAACTCATTGGAAGCAAAATTTCTGACATTTAATCCAATCAATTCACATGCTGCTTTTCAGAGGGATTAGAGCTTTCTCCAGTTGGTGGACAGTACACACTGTAATCTCACCTCAAAATCACAACTAAACTTTGGATTACAATTTGATCTGGCCACTCTGGACAAAAGGTGTCCACTGCTTTCATATCCAGCCTTCTTTATGATTGTCTTGTTACCTATTTCTGAGCTATGTGGAAATGCTTGTCTACATGGGCACACACACGCACACACATTTAAACACACAGAAGCACGCACAAACATTGGTGCTGCTTCCCACAGGGAAAACGGAGGGCAGGGATAGTTCATCATTTTATTTGCTTCATTGAATTATGATTCTACGTGTACCATTGGCTTCATTCTGAAGCTGCCTGAGCACAAGGGGGCGAATTCTGTTACAGCACAAGGCTGCACAACTGAGCAGCCAAAAGTATTTAGTGTTGCATTTGTTGTTGATTTTGAAAACAAACAAATGTGCATTGACGTAAAGCGATCTAAAAATTCAATTCAGGCATACTGACTTTTTTCACACTTAGGCATCAGAGAGTAGCTGAGAAATGAAAGATTCAACCAATAATGGATACGTGCCAGCCCGTGGATGTAATGCACATTTGAAGGCTTTTCATCTCAAGTGTTGATCACAGCTTTTAGCATGAATGAACACTTTGGTTGGCACTTTGAATGTTTTTAAGGGGCGTGGACGGACGTAAATGCTTGCATTCCCATACAGTTTCTTTCTTCTCCACCTTCTTTGCTTTTTTTGGATGCATACAGAGGGATCGCTTTATCTGAAATCCGTCCCCACAAGCTTTGTACTTCATCAGACACCAGGCTGAGAGAGTAGAACTAGGTTTCCTACCCCACTGTACCCCAAATCTCAGGGGAAATAGTCAATGATGGAAAATTTGAGAATCCACTGCTTGGTACTGGCCTCCCAAATCAAGCTATTACTTTTTTTGTTTGTTTTGATTTTTGGGGGATGGAGTCTCACTCTGTGGCCCAGGCTGGAGTGGAATAGTTCAATCTCGGCTCATGGCAACCTTCACCTCCCGGGTTCAAGTCATTCTCCTGCCTCAGCGTCTTGAGTAGCTGGGATCACAGGTGTGTGGCACCACGCCAAGTTAATTTTTGTATTTTTAGTAGAGATGGAGTTTTGCCATGTTGGCCAGGCTGACCTCGAACTCCTGACTTCAGGTGATCCTCCCACCTCGGCCTCCCAAAGTGCTAGGATTACAGGTGTGAGCCACTGCACCCAGCCAAGCTATTACTTTTTAATGAATGATTTATTCTAGAAATTCTTCATCTTTTGGGACTTGCCATACTCTTATTTTTAGAGTTGTGCTATTCTCAACTCTCCCTGTTTTCTAAGAGCTTATATTTTAGACCACGAGCTAACATGTCAAGAGAATTTAAATTATTGTGATCTCTTGAGGCAGTTTATAAAAATGTGTGAGTTTGGCCGGGCAC